>NW_011390185.1:0-691 GCF_000754665.1 Bison bison bison
TTTTAATTATTATTTTGTGTGACAGTGTAACTGCCATTTGTCAGGGGTTCACCTTTGGTTTCTCTTGTTTTTTTTTTGTATATTATTTTAATCTAACTTAATACCATAACAAACCACCTGTTGTAACGTTGTTCCTGGCCAATGATCCAGCCCTGAACATTTGGAGTGGGAGCACTGACTCCAAGACCCTATACAACCGGAGAACTCCTAACCTTAGGGAGTATCAATTACTGAGAACTCACTCATGCAAACTAAACCACTTGAATATAAGACCTAGAATCACCCAACCACCAATCAGGACCACCCAACCCAGTGTAGGACACCTCATCCAAACAGCAAATAGGACAAAAATAGAAACCCAGTCATCAGCAGACAGGATTATCCTTCTCAATCAGCCCTGCACATCAGAAGGAAAATAAAAAAAAAACCAAACAAACTCAGCACCAATCTCACCCAATGCAAAGCTTACACAAACCATTGGACCAAATTTAGGAGTGCAGAAACTAAAAGGAAGAAAGAATGCAAATTTGAAGGCTGGCAAAAGGAGACCTCAAACACAAGATCTTTTTAAAAAGGAAGAAATGACAAAGAAATGCTGCACAAATAAAGGAACAAACTAGACACACAGAAATTTAAACAAATGAAGAGGAAATAGGCAAACTGCCTGAAAAACTATTCAGAATAATGATAG
>NW_011390186.1:0-551 GCF_000754665.1 Bison bison bison
GTAATTTGAATCTTTTCCCTAGTCTAGCCAAAAGTTTGTCAGTGTTGATCTTCTCAAAGAACAAACTTTTAGTGTCATTGATTTTTCTCTACTTAAAAACTAAAAGCTTTAAAAATTGTGATTAAATACATGATATAAAACTTAACCATTTTAAAGTATATAGTTCACTGGCATTAAAATTCTTCATCTTGTAAAACTGTAACTCTGTACTTAATAAACAATAACTCCCTATTCCCTCCTGCCTCCTCACATCAGCCTTTGTAACCTTCATTCTACTTTCAGTCTCTGTGAGTTTGACTGTTCCAGGTAGCTCATATAAGTAGAATCATATGTTTGCTTGCTTCACTTAGTATAATGTCTTCAAGGTTCATCCATGTTATAGCAGTGTTTTGAAATATCCTTTTTAAAGGCTGAATAATATTCCATTGTATGTATACACCACATTTTGTTTATCTGTTTATTCTTTGATGAACATTTAGCTTGCTTCCAGCTTTGGCTGTTGTAAATAATGCTGCTATGAACATGCATGTAAAGTTCTCTCTTCAAGTTCT
>NW_011390187.1:0-729 GCF_000754665.1 Bison bison bison
CAAAACCACCCAACTAACACTTATGAAAGGAACCAAGATCACAGTGTAGAAAACACATCCTCTCCAAGAGACAGAACTGGAAAAATAATACTTAACATAAAAGTAGACCCCCTTTGTTACACTAGAATCTACCTAAAATTACCCTGAAATAGATCAGAGATTTAAACACAGAGCTGAACCCATAAAACTACTACAAGAGAACACAGTGTACAACTACCAAATTCCACCCTGCTCTTTGCTTTTGGTGTAGGACACCAAACCCATAAGCAACACAAGCAAAACCTAGTAAGTGAAACTATATCACACTAAATCGATTTTGCACGGAAAAGGACACTGTCAACAACAACAACAAAAGACAGTGTACTAGATGGGTAAAAATATTTGCAAATGATATGACCGATAAGGGATTAACATCCAAGGTAGATAAATCCTGCCATTTGCAACAACATGGATGAACCTGGAAAGTAGGGTGCTAAGAAAAACAAGCCACACAGAGAAAGCAAACACTGCAGGACCTCATTTATATGTGGAATCAGGACTGAATACAAACTCATCAAAGTTCAGGGATGCTCCTAATTGCTCAGCTTTGAGTGACCTGGATTTTCTGCACAAGCCTGAAATGAAGAGAAGGATTATCAGTTGCCTGGCTGAGTATATAAAGTATGCCTCACCATGCACAGAGCCTAAAAACAGAGGTTGAGAGGGCTGCTGGTTTTTAATGAAACCTCA
>NW_011390188.1:0-440 GCF_000754665.1 Bison bison bison
ATGATAGCCAGCTTAACAGTGCATGATCAGCCACAAGATCAGTGCATGATCAGCCACGAGATCAGTGCATGATAGCCAGGGGATCAGTGCATAATCAGTCACGTGATTAGCGTATGATCTGTCAGTTGATCAGTGTATGATATCCACGTGATCAGTTCATGCACCGTCATGTGATCAGTGCATGATAGCTTCACGATCAGAGCATGATCAGCCACGTGATCAGTGCAAGATTGCCAAGTGATCAGTGCATGATTAGTTATTTGATGACTGCATGATACGCAACGTGATTAGTGCATTATCAGCCCCTTGATCAGTGTATGATCAGCCACGTGATCAGTGCGTGCACAGTCCCATGATCAGCGCCTGTCAGTCACTGATCATTGCCTGATAAACACGTGATCAGTGCATGATGAGCCATATGATCAGTGCCTGATCAGCCA
>NW_011390188.1:4720-5219 GCF_000754665.1 Bison bison bison
AACTGATCCAGGGTATTCGAAGGAGAGATGGCCTAGGCGACTATTTATATGCTAATCAGCGATGTCAAGAATAATAGAATGAGGAGAGCTCAGTAGGAAAATTCGGTGGAGAAAAGAGACTGAGTAGCTTGGTTTACGCGGAAGACCAATCAAACTTCAAGACAAGAAGTTTGCACCACTTACGTAGGCCGCAGGCGCCCTCTCGAATAGCGAAACGTGCCTCAGCCTAGACACCTTCTCGAGTGGGTCTTAGCAGCCCGGGCATAATTAGTAAGCGTGGTGGGTTCCGCGCTCCAGATGGAGACTCAGCTGAAAGTTACAGGGAAGAATGACATGGAACTTTATGAATAGGAGCTGTAAGTTAACTCTTTGACAGAGAGATCGAGATGGTGGTGGGGGACAGCCCCCAGTGAAATCAGAGGTGAGAGCACAAAGCAGTACAGTAGGCAGACTCTGTTTTTTTTGGGGGGGAGATGCTGGAGAATATCCGGGTGGACTC
>NW_011390189.1:0-660 GCF_000754665.1 Bison bison bison
GGGTTTGAATCATAGACTGTCCTCTACCAGCCTTGTAACCCTGGGGAGCTGCTTAATTTAAGTGTTAAACCTCTTCTGCACAAACGCAATCAATACTGTAGCACTGTCCTCACAGGGCGTCAGAAAATAAGATGAGCTCAACTCTCTTCCTTCCCTTCCTGCCTCCCTCCTCCTCTTCTCTTGTCTCTTAAACCTGCTGCCTAATAAGACACTTGTGTAGCCCTCCATCCTTGTTCCCTAACACCTTCTACCTGGTGAACCATGTTCCCTCTAATACATGACTTGATGTCCTCTACATCCACTTCTGTTTATTCATTTTATTTTGGAAATGGAGATACAGGTTAGTCAAAGAACTTGATATCCCACAGCAGGGCGGGGACAAAGATCCATGTGAAGTGCCAGCCCCAGGGCTCTTGCTGCTTCACCCCAGCAATTGGCTTCTCTTGTTCAGTCTTGAATTAGCCCATCCATCTACCATCCGGGGTTCACACCTGGGGGCAAATACGCGTTGTGAGATGTGTTCTTACCATAGGCATTTTCTTCATCTCTTGCCACCTTCCGTCCTGCCATGATTACCTGAAAGAGTCCCAGACACAATTGTTCATTCACTCATTCATCAAATACTGTAACTGCCTACAGTGTGTCAGGCCAGGTCTAAAA
>NW_011390190.1:0-634 GCF_000754665.1 Bison bison bison
GACATTGTCTATATATTATCTGACTCTTCCCTCAACTCAGCCATTCCTCAAGTTTGGTTAATATTCATTATCCTCAAATGGAGATGGTGCTGAGAAAAACAGCCCAAGCTCTTGACCTCCTAAGTGGACAAGCCAAACTGGGAACCTATGGGTGGTCCCAGTGTGTCTGCTCTGGACCCCTGACCTGCACTTATTGCTCAGTCATGGTCCTCAGTCATGGAGAAAGGGGTCCCTCCATGCTTGGAGGTACTAGCAGCTCCAGAGTTCCAGACTCATTTTAAGGTGGGCTCAGTTGTCATGAAACCCAGGGCAACCAAAGGTGGATTAACAGCCAACTTTGGCACAGTCATCAGGGTAAAAGGCACCATGTGGTCGCATCTTCCTGGTCAGCTCTCAGATCTTGAGAGTTGTGTGGCTGTGTAGACAATGTTGGTCATATGTGTTGATGCTAGTGTGATTGCTTAAACAAGAACAAGAGCAGATCCTATCAGGGAAACATTTCATTGTACTGGGTGACATAACCATAAACCTTACATTGATTAGACCCTGTATCACACAGTCAATGGAAGGTGTCAAATAGATCTCACAGTGGAACTTGGTAGTTAGTCTAATGACCATTACTTTTGTTGTAATC
>NW_011390191.1:0-682 GCF_000754665.1 Bison bison bison
AGGTTTATAACAACAATAAAAAATGCAACTGAGGAAAAAAAGAGAAAAAAAGCTCAAAATCTTAATTAGATTTCATAATGCATATAAAATTGACAACTACAACAGAGGGGGGAAAGAAAAGAGGGAAAAAAAAAGTCCAAAAGAATCTACAAAACAAGTCAAAGCATAAGAATAATAAATGTTTTTCTTGAGTCACTGCTGTCGGAGTCCTTTCCCTCACTGGGAGTCACAGTCCACCTCATCTCCCTAGGATGCCCTCCAGCACTGTGCTGATCTCTGCACCTGCTGTGAGGGCAGCTCAGATTCTAATCTGGTTCTACTCCTCTGTGTTCTTACCTCCAGTGTCCACAGCTATCAGAACTAGTGTGTTCTCTTTTGTGGGAGCTCTCATGTCCTTTTATACATTCCACAGACACAGAGTATGCTTAGTTGATCATGTGGTTTTAATCTGCAGCTTGTACAACTGGTGGGAAGGTTTTGGGTCTTCTTCCTTAGGCACACTGCCCCTGGGTTTCAATTGTGGTTTTATTTCCATCTCTGCATGTGAGTCATCCACTGGGGTTTGCTCCTGAGGCTCCCTGGAGGACTTGGGTTTGCCCGTGTGAGGACCAGGTGTGGAGGTGGTGGAGCTGCTTGGGTCACAAGGGTTTTGGCAGCACCAGGTACTCAGGGGAGTTGGCGG
>NW_011390192.1:0-698 GCF_000754665.1 Bison bison bison
AAACTTCCTAAATAGAATTCTTTTGAAGTTCTTTTGACCTCTAGCTAACTTTGGGGTGCTTCAGAGGGCCCCTGAAACATCCCAAAGAGAGATATTAAACTGTGTTTATTTGGTTGGTTAAATTACATGAAAAAGATTATCAAATGAGTAATAAATCTGCTCGTGTTATAATGTATGGTAAAATTACTAATACAGATATCCTAGAAATTATATGGAGTTCTTAACATTCTGATATGTCCTGGTATTCTAATGGAAAACGTGATGACTTCACAAAAGTTAACAAAAGGACTGAATGAAATGGTTTCTATCTGAAAAATTACGGGTTTTCAGGGAGTAGGGAAAACCTTCCTCTCAAACTAATTATGACAATACTTTGGTAAAATTAAACATTATAAGCAAAACAATTATATTTTCTATCTGACTCCTTCAAAAATTGGAAATTCTTAGGTTTCCAGTAAGTTTATCAAATGAGTTAGGAAGGTTATCTCATGGGTACAAAAATCTCAAGAAATTTTTGAGACCTTAAAAAGGGAAGAATTCACCTAGATTTGTTAGGCAAAATCTGTGTAAGACTTTGGTGTGAGTTTCTCAGCCTTGTTTTATTTTAAAAGTTCAGTCTGAGACTCTATAAATGTTTCAGCAAGATAAAAAGTCTATAATCAATTATGGTTATATAAACCATCAGACCAAAATTAGTG
>NW_011390193.1:0-560 GCF_000754665.1 Bison bison bison
ACAACATTTTATCAGGATACATCAGGTGTTTATGAATTCCACATATTTTTTAGCATATCCATAGTAACACCAACCACAGGGTTTAACCTGAGAAGATTTATCACTCCTTAAACAATACTTCCCATGTAATTTAACATGTCAAATGAACCCATGTAGTTTAATATCTCTCTTTGAGAAGTCTCAAGGATCCTCTGAAGTACCCCAAAGTGAGCTAGAGGTCAAAAGAACTTCATTAGAATTTAATTTTAGGAAGTTTTGCCAAAACATCAAAAGGTTTTATAATACGTATTGAGATAGGATCATTTAGGTCACTATGCAACAACAGTTATTCACTTAGCCAAAGTTAACAAAAGATTTCAAAGTAAACATAGAACAGATCACTTCAGGCATAAAGAAACTTAAAACCCATTATCAAAGGCAGTTCAACATCTCAAGAAAATTTGTATTATGCACTAACCTCTTCTTGGGGTCTACTTGCCATAAAACCTGTCTCTCTCTAGTTTTGTTTTTTTAATCACTTTGCTCATTTAGAAACAGCCACCTGTAAGTCAGACCTACTT
>NW_011390194.1:0-616 GCF_000754665.1 Bison bison bison
GGGCTGGTCTGTAAGCTAGCCTTTATTTCCCACAGTCCTAGAGGCTGGAAGGCCCCACGGTCAGGACACCAGTGAGGCTGCCTTCTGGTGAGGCCCCTTCCGTGGTTCACATCTGGCACCTTCCTGCTGGGTCCTTACCTGGTGGACAGGACTAGTATGTCCTCTGGGGATTCTTAGAAAGACTCCAACCCAAATCATGAGGACTCTCCTCTCATGAACAAAGCATCTGCCAAAGACCGCGATTCTAGCAGCATTCTCTGGGTGCACCGGACTTCCAAGCCTGAATTCTGGGGGCACAGATCATTCAGACCCTGAGAGCCTTGGGACTGTGGTCCTGTCACATCTGGATTCCAATCCAGTGAAACTGATATCAGACTCTGAACTGTGGACTGAAAGGGAATGTGTGTGTGTTGGTTTGAATCCCACACGTGTGGGAACTTGGCACAATGAGCAGCAGAGTGATACAGGCTAGGACGTGGGTCTCACATCCACCAGTGTCTCCTACTTGGCTCCCACTTACTCGGTGACCACAAGCACTGCCCCGGGGTACAATGCACTGCAGGCCGTGGTCCCTGGGAAGAACGATGTCGCTGCCACAGACTGAGGGCACACACAC
>NW_011390195.1:0-618 GCF_000754665.1 Bison bison bison
GATGCGTAGCTCTTTGTGTCTATTTTTTTCACTTAGCATAATGTGTTCAACGTTCATCCATGCTGTAGCATGTGTCAGTGCATCATTCCTTTTTTGGCTGGATAAAATTCCATTGTATAGATACACATTTTGTTATCTTCCCCAGTTGATAGACATTTGAGTGGTCTCCACTTTTTTGGCTTATTTTATTAGAGAATTCAGTACACTTATGTTTAGTGTAATTACTGAGAAACAAGGACTTCCACCAACTTTGCTACTTGTTTTTTATTTGTCTTAAGTATTTCTGTTCTGGGGAGGAGGGAATATATACATATATTTTTTATTATCTTATTGGTTGTTCTGTGTATTACAAGTAACAATTTATAATAATCTATTCTGAATTAATATGCACAGTTTAAATAGCTTACAAAACTTTGCTCCCACTTAGTCCCATCCCCACCCCCATATGTTGTTTTATCACAGATCACAAGTGTGTGGACCACGCGGTCCTCCCAGGGCCAGGGTCAGGGTGCGGAAGGGGAGGAGGGGCCTCTCGTGATGCACTTCCTTCATCTGACGTCAAATCTCAACCCCACACAGGGTCACACATGTCCATGGCAAACAGCCCAGCGCCAAAAA
>NW_011390196.1:0-560 GCF_000754665.1 Bison bison bison
ACATTTTTAAGCCAGAATGATCTCCTTACACTATAGGGCAGCTGTGTCACCACTCTGTTCAAATCCTCTCAAAGATTTCTCATCTTCCTCTACAAAGCAGCTCAAACCTTACAAGGACCACAGAGCCTTATAGCATCCAGTCCCAGGCCTCTGGGACCTCAGGTCTCATGTATGCCCCTCTCTTGTCTGCTCTGCTCCAGGCACGTGGCCTCTGTGCTCCTCCTTCAACACTCCAGACATTCTCCTTCCCACCTTAGGGCCTTGCTGACCCTTTGCTGGAAGACTATTCACAGAAATCTACAAGGCTCATTCCCTATAGACCATATTAAATATCAGTGTCTCATGAAGCCACCCCCAATCACCTTATTGAAAACGTCCACCTACTGCCCTTCCGGTGCACATTTTTTTTTTTTGGTCCCCTTTCTATGATTTTCATTCCCTATATGACTTAGCACCATCTAACATGCCATATAGTTGATTTTAGGTTCTGTTGATTGTTTTTTCCCTATTAGAATGAAATTGCTCCTTTGTCTTTTTGTGCATTTTATTTAAGTGACTGA
>NW_011390197.1:0-551 GCF_000754665.1 Bison bison bison
TTTGGGACTTTCTCCAATGGCTCAATGGTAAGGAATCCATCTCAATGCAGGAGTCACAGGGAAATGACAGGTTTAAATACCCTAGAAGTTAGAGAAGATCCTCTGAAGAGGAAATGGAAACCCACTCCAGTATTCTTGCCAGGATAATCCCATGGACAGAAAAGCCTGGTGGGCTACAGTCCATGGGGTCACAAAGAGTCAGAAACAACTGAGTGACTGAGCACACATGTACAACTTTGCCTCCAGCAAGGAGCAGTCACAGCAATTCAGAGCACTGATGAAAAGTATAACATACAAGGAAAATTGCAACTATGGAAAACAGAAAATTGATACTATGCTCCATATGAAAAATAGCAGCAAGCAAAAAACAATTTTCCAGTAATTTCTCTCAAAAAGAAAAAATAGAAAGCAAAATAATGAATAGCACAAAATTGTGAAAACAAAACCCCAAGTACATATAAAGAGTAAGAAGACACATATTAAATATGATTCTTCAAAGCTTCCAGAACACACAGGGCAGAAGTGACTGAGGCCATCAAAGGTAGACTAAG
>NW_011390198.1:0-693 GCF_000754665.1 Bison bison bison
AACACTTGGGTGGCAGCTGACACTGTCTTAGGCCTGGAAGACACAGAATTTCCAATGGTGAAGGCGCCCACTGAGGCCAAGACTTTTCTCCTCTCAGCCTTTGTCATTTCCTCTATGGCTCTACCCATTTTGAGGTGAGAAGTTTAACCGAGAAGACTGCATGATGTTCAAATTAAGACTGGACAAATAATCACGGACTTGACTGGGTGAGTTTCTTCTCTGTAAGTCCTCGAGCCCAATTCCCTCCCACACATTCTTAATCCCAGTGTGGTTCCGGGACCAGAACTGCATCAGGGGCCAAAACTGGGGGAGTCAGCATCCTTCTCTAGATTTTTGGCATAACTCACCACACCCCAACCTTACACTGTGGGCGATCACCTCCCTTCTGGGGATCTCAAGCAGACTTTACCTATAAAAAGGGCAATGTGTCCTGGAACTGCAAGCTGAGCTTAGGAACAGAGAACTGCAAAAACTATTGGCATGAACAACTCTGTCCAAACATTTACATTAAGAACCTTGACTGACCTCTAGCATGGTTTCTAGCAGCAACCTAAGGCCATGTTCTAGGACAATTCAGCTACCCCTGAGTTCCTGTTTAGAAAATTTCAAGGCTGCCAAAGGAATCAGTTCCAGCCAACATCTGGCATAAGCCCCTCATCTTCCTTTATTGAGACTGTCTATTTAAAACAAAGA
>NW_011390199.1:0-765 GCF_000754665.1 Bison bison bison
GGCAACCCACTCCAGTATTCTTGCCTGGAGAATCCCATGGACAGAGAAGCCTGGCAAGTCCATGGGGTCGCAGAGTCGGACACAACTGAACAACAACCACTTTCTCCTCTTCCATCCTGTACATTTACTAACTTCTTGAGTAGATATGTGCTCAGAGAGTGAACACTAATTTTAGACTTATCCTAAGTGAAACTTAATTAGGAAAGTGACTCATGCATGAGTCTCACTGGTTTTCTTTTTCATCTTTTGGTACCTTCTGAAGTCAAGTATTAGTGAAGTTAGACTGAGCCTCTCTACTCTTCTTTCCAATAGTGGGTGATGTTTGGGTTTGGTGATACATTTAAAGTTATCACCAGCATTCATGGTCCAGTCTCAGAAGCCCCGATGTGGTTCAGTTAAGATACTATTACTTATAACCTTACAAAGCTCTCAAAGTTGGGTGACACAACTCTGTATTCAGTTCCTCTAATTCCGCTTGAGAAATCTCCCTTTTTCCTTTACATTCTCTTCAAGTTTGAGATGTAGTGTTTTAACAAATCAAAAATCTTTCATTCTGTATGGGTCTTCTTCAAAGGGCCGCATAACTCTTACTGGGGCTGCTCCATTTTCTTGCAGGTGGATAGGAACTGGTGAACCACTGGTCCATTCAGCTCTCAGCTGGTATTTCATGTCCCCGCCCCCATGAGTGATCAGTACTTTTCCCCTCTTGTTTTTTCAGTTGATTGCTTGGATCCTACGTGCTCCAGCCATGGGGTCTGTGTAAAT
>NW_011390200.1:0-507 GCF_000754665.1 Bison bison bison
AGATTACTATATTGCTGCATTAAAGACACCATGAACTTACTCTCAGATCACAGTGGACTCTGAGGTGCACAGAACTGAAGTCTGGGATTCTGCCTGATTTTTAAGGACAGCAAAACTGCAATTAAAGAACACCATCTTCCAACATCTTTCAATTAATTAGTTTTTTTTTGTTTGTTTTTTGCTCCCAATCACTTTTTAAGTGAAAGGTTTGATAAATAGGCAAATAAAAAAAAAAAAGAAAGAAATGTCTTAGGGGTCTGGAATTTAATGAAAAAATTTAAAAAGTTATTAAGGTAATATACAGCTTGGTATAGAAAGTGAAATTAAAACCACACAGTATAAAAAACAGGTCCCTGGTCATCTCCCACTTCCCTCTTTCCCTCCCTTCTGCCCACTGGAGAACTAACAACTGTAGATCATCTGGGGAAACATTCCTCCGGGTCTTTTCCTCAGTGACGGAAGCAGATGTTGTATACAGTAATCTACAGAAATTAGTGCCACATCATG
>NW_011390201.1:0-585 GCF_000754665.1 Bison bison bison
CCACTCTAGTGGCAGGAAGTGAAGAGAAACTAAAGAACCTCTTGATGAGGGTGGAGGAAGAGAGTGAAAAAAGTTGGCTTACAACACAATATTAAAAACAACAACAGCAACTAAGATCGTGGCATCCAGTTCCATCCCTTAATGGCAAGTAGAAGGGGAAAATGTATAAGCAGTGAGAGATTTCCTCTTCTTGGGATCTAAAATCACTGTGGATGGTGACTGCAGCCATGAAATTAAAAGATTGCTACTTGGAAGGAAAACTATGACAAACCTAGACAATGTGTTAAAAAGCAAAGACTTCACTTTGCCAACAAAGGTCCGTATAGTCAAGGCTATTGTCTTTGGAGCAGTCATGTGCAGATGTGAGAGCTGAACCATAAAGAAGGCAGAATGCTAAAGAATTGATGCGTCTGAACTGTGGTGCTGGAGAAGACTCTGGAGAGTCCCTTGGACTGCAAGGAGATTGAACCAGTCAATCTCAAAGGAAATCAACCCTGAATACTCATTGAAAGTACTGATGCTAAAGCTGATGCTCCAATACTTTGGCCACCTGATATGAACAGCTGATTCAGTGGAAAAACTCTG
>NW_011390202.1:0-657 GCF_000754665.1 Bison bison bison
ACTGCACATTTAAATCTCTGAACTGGTAACTAGTTTCTCTGAATATACTTCTGGTTCCTATACAGTATTGTTCCTTTAGCATCGGACTTCACTTTCACCACCAGACACATCCACAGCTCGGTGTTGTTTCCACTTTGGCTTAGCCTTTTCGTTCCTTCTGTAGCTATTTCTGCACTCTTCTCCAGTAGCACATTCTTCTTATTCTATTATAGCAGGAATTTTCGTACTTACTAGGAGTTTTAATTTTACCCAATTTTACCCAAGAGAAAGGAAAACATGTACACACAAGGACCTTTACTCAAATATTCTACTCACGTACTCCTAATAGCCAAAACTAGAAACAGCCCAACTATTCAACAACTGGTATAAAGATGAAAGAAAAACAAAAGAGAATACTCGTACAAAAGAACACTACACAGTCATTTAAAAAGGAACTACTAATGCATGTAACAGCAAGGATGCATCTCAGCTGTGCCAATGAGAGATGTCAGACACAGAAAGCTATGTATTATATGATTTCATGTCAATGGATTTCTGGAAAAGCACAACTATAGGCAGAGAAAGATACCTGTGGTTGCCAGGGTATAGGAGTGGAGGAAGGAGTCTGAATGCAAATAACCCAAGGGAGCATTTTCAAACCAATGGGACGTTTTCTAC
>NW_011390203.1:0-554 GCF_000754665.1 Bison bison bison
AGCAATTAAATTGAAAATGGCAGTACACAAAATTTTTAAATGCTTGTTAAGAGCAGGATTCATTTGTGAGTGATGTCTATAATTTCACTTGTACAACCTGTGCCTGACTCTTGAACTGACTTAAATTCCCTCATTGGTGTCTATATATCAACATCAGGGAGCCACACTGCACCCCCCAAGAATCTTCCCTTTCTGCTTCAGCTCATGACTTCCCATCCTTCAACCTCCTGTGGTTGACTTTTAGAGGGTTCTGGATGCATTAAGAATGTTAACTCCACATTATGGAATAGAACCTGCAGCTTGTTCCAGCCTCAAAGGAAGGTCCTAAGTGTCCCAGTCTATTGGCTGAAGCTCATACTAGATAAGAGAAAGTAGTGAGAGTGAAAGTAGGCCAGAAGGTAGGGGATGGATCTGGAAAAGGAAATGGCAACCCACTCCAGTATTCTTGCCCGGAGAATCTCATGGACAGAGGAGCCTGGTGGACTACAGTCCATGGGGTCGCAAAGAGTCAAACATGACTGAGCAACTAACAATTTCACTTTCTTTCACTTTCC
>NW_011390204.1:0-569 GCF_000754665.1 Bison bison bison
CTCATCGACTCTGTCTCTTACTAGATCTTGGGATATGCTGCTGTTGCTGCTGCTAAGTTGCGTCAGTCGTGTCTGACTCTGTGCAACCCCCATAAACGGCAACCCACTAGGCTCCCCCGTCCCTGGGATTCTCCAGGCAAGAACACTGGAGTGGGTTGCCATTTCCTTTTCCAATGCATGAAAGTAAAAAGTGAAAGTGAAGTCGCTCAGTCATGTCCAACTCTTAGAGACGCCATGGACCACAACCTACCAGGCTCCTCCACCCATGGGATTTTCCAGGCAAGAGTACTGGTGGGTTGCCATTGCCTTCTCCATAGATCTTGGATATAAGACAATTACCTCTCTGACTCTATTTGCTCACTGGCCAGTGGGGATAGTCACAGTGCATTCCCCATGAGGATTGCACAAGCTAAAGGCATACAGAGAACTTTGCACAGTGCTTGAAACAGAAAGCCATCAACACTGTGTCTCTCAGAAACAATACCCCAAATCTAAATTGATTACTTTCCCTTTCCTGAAAGATCTATTTTCCTAGATGAAACTGGCATAATGCTTCTTTTTTTCTGTTC
>NW_011390205.1:0-675 GCF_000754665.1 Bison bison bison
AAGGCCTGAAGATGGATGAAGGCCCTTCCCTCCCACGCTTCTCTTTTCATTTCCTGAGCAAGACGTCACTTGGCCTCTCTGGACCTCATCTTCCCTGTCTGATGAAGGGACTGAGCTAGATAATCTCCAGGGTCTTTTCAGCACTAACCTCCTGAGCAGGGCTGAATCAAAGTGGAAATACAAGACCCTTGTTCAAAAATCAGGGGAAAATTGCCCTTAAAGTTTCTAAAATATAAAGCTCTTTCTTTCGCCTGTGTTATCTCACTTTCGACTTACGATTTTTAAAAAATCTAGGTTGACAGTCTTTAAAATTTTTTAATTTATTTTTGGTCGTGCTGGGTCTTCACTACTGCCCTGGGTTTTTGCTGCTTGCAGTGAGTGGCAGTTACTCTCTAGCTGTGGTGCGCGGGCTGCTTATTGCAGTGGCTTCTCTTGTGGAGCACAGGCTCTAGACTGCGTGGGCTTCAGTAGTTGCCGCAGGGGGTCAGTAGTTGAGCGCACAGGCTCCAGAGCACAGGCTCAGTAGTTGTGTGTACAGGCCTAGCTGCTCTGCTGCATGGAGGATCTTCTAGGACCAGGAATCGAACCCGTATCCCTTGCGTTGGTACATGCATCTTCATCAGTGAGCCACTAGGGAAGTCCCAACTTAGGATGTTTTTAATTTACTAGTTAATG
>NW_011390206.1:0-507 GCF_000754665.1 Bison bison bison
GTGCATGTGCAGTCACATGATCAGTGTATGATCAGCCACATGATCAGTGCATGATAGCCAGATGATCAGTGCATGATAGCCAACTAATCAGTGCATGATCATTCACGTGATCTGTGCATGATCTGTCATGTGATCAGTGTATGATCATCCACGTGATCAGTGCATGCGTAGTCATGTGATCAATGCATGATACCGACGTGATCTGTGCATGATCAGTCCTGTGATCAGTGTATGGTCAGCCACGTGATCAGTGCTTGATAGCTACGTTGTGAGTGCATGATCAGTCACATGATCTGTGCATGATCAGCCATGTGATCAGTGCATGATAGCCATGTGATCAGTGCATACAGTTACAGGATCAGTGCATGATCTGTCACGTGATCAATGCATGGTAGCCACGTGATCTGTGCATACAGTCACATGATCAGTGCATGTTAACCACGTGATCAGCGCATGATCTGTCACGTGATCAGTGCATGAGCAGTCACCTGACCAGTGCATGATCAG
>NW_011390207.1:0-722 GCF_000754665.1 Bison bison bison
ACCAGGCTCCTCCGTCCATGGGATTTTCCAGGCAAGAGTACTGAAGTGGGGTGCCATTGCCTTCTCTGGTAGAGGGCTGAAGTGAACTTCAAATGTAACTCAAAAGCAGCAGCATCTTTAGTAAATGGGGAGAGGAAGACTCCAAAGTCTGTTTATTAAGATGTCTGGGGAGGGAAGTGGAATCACACCTGGCAAGGGACACAGCATCAAAGGTTTCAAAGTCACAAGGACAAATCATTTCAAACCCTCCAGGATTAGGTCCCAGAGATGCAATTAGAAGAAAAAAGTTCATGTGAAAGAGTTCAGAAGTATTTACAAGAACAGGCCCCAGAGAAAGTATTTATTTCTGGATCTATAATGCTAAAGTTTCTCTCCTCCTTAATTAATTCTCTAGATCTTTGGAAACATAACAGTGGCCTGGGAATCCAACCTGTGGGACTAAGTGGTACCAAATGCTAGGATGAAAGGCACAGAAATCTAGTAGTCACCTGGTGATTCTAAATATCTGGATGGTTGATTAGACATGTATTTAGTTTGGTTCCAAGGTTACTACTGCTGAACAACCGTCAACAGGAGAATGTTGGGTTCCACCAAAAAAAGATACCCCACGTCCAAGAGCAAAGGAGAAGTCCCCAAAAGACCTCTCCTTTTTGGGACCTCCTACCAAAAAGAGGGTAGGAGGGGAGAAATGGCATTTAGAATCAAGCCCCATTCCTGCCAGA
>NW_011390208.1:0-546 GCF_000754665.1 Bison bison bison
TATTTGCAGAGCAGCCATAGAGACACAGACATAGACAACAGACTTATGGACACAGAGGGTGGAGCCGGGAGGAGAGAGTGAGATGAATGGAGAGAGTAACATGGAAACTTACATTATCATGTGTAAAACAGATAGCCAATGGGAATTTGCTGTATGACTCAGGGAACTCAAAAAGGAGCTCTGTAGCAACCTAGAGAGTGGGGTGGGGTGGGAAGGGAGATGGGAGAGAGGTTCAAGAGTGAGGATACATATGTACACCTATGGGTGATTCATGTTGATGTTTGGCAGAAACCAACAAATACTGCAAAGCAATTATCCTTCATTAAAAAATAAATTATTTAAAAAGAAAAAACATGCCAGGTAAGGTATTTCCCTGGAGATCCAGTGGTTAGGTCTCTGAGCTTCCACTGAAGGGGCACAGGTCGATATCTGGTTGGGTAACTAACATCCCACGTATCACTTGGAATGGCCAAAAGCTTGTGTTAAGGAATAAAAAGATTTATTAAATAAATAAATTAAACAAAAATGCCAGGTTAGTTCTCTATA
>NW_011390209.1:0-642 GCF_000754665.1 Bison bison bison
AGAGAAAACACATTGTTAAATTTACTGATATAGCCCATTCAATTCAGTTTTACCCAGTTTTAACTTAACCATCTTCATTCTCTATCTCCTCTCTCCCACATTGAAAAGAATACTGGCTCTTTATGATGCCAGCATAGTTTTTTTGCTTTATTCTGCAATAGACCCACAACAATATAAGAATAAAATGAGACTACCAGCAATAAGGTGACTGAGATGGTTTAAGTTTTTATTTCTTTCTTTGCAGTTTTTTGTTGTCTTTAGCATATTTCTTTGTAAGGATGTAGAGTCAAATTACTGTGTTTTAAATAGTTTTAAACTGCTTGAAATAGCTCCTCAGTGTGTTTGTAGTACTAACTCAATACACAGTTGGATTTATTTGTTTCATTTTTGCTTTCACTTATTAGGTTTTACTTTTTTATTTTATTTTATGTAATCGCCTTGTCTTTTTTAAATTAACTTTTTATCTTGAAATAACTGTAGATAGACAGAAGTTGTAAATGTAGTACAGAGAGAGCCCCTTGTGCCCTTCACCCAGTGTCCCCTAAGGGATATATCTTGTGAATTATAGCAGAATATCAAACCCAGAAAACTGACACTGGTGACATGTATGTGTGTAGTTCGATGCCATTTTATCACATGTAT
>NW_011390210.1:0-512 GCF_000754665.1 Bison bison bison
AAGGCAAGATTTTGTCTCAAAATTAACCTATCAAAAATGAAGTCATTATTAAGCCTTTCATATGACAGGCAGTCTCTCAATTACTTCATTTTGAATACCAAAGTTCTATGTGGGGAAGATACATTAACCTGAAATGACCTCAGACAAACTCAGTCTGAAAGCTTACAGAGGTCACTTGACATGATGTAAGGAAGGTAAATCAATTTAACACAGATTGAGTCATCATCTGTGGAGAAACAACTTTAGACTGCAGGTCTAGGTGCCACTATTACAAGCTTAAAAAAATCAGATTATTACAATAAATTAAGTGCTTATGTTGTAGAGCTTAATATACATTAGTTCAGTTCAGTTCACTTCAGTCACTCAGTCCTGTCCGACTCTTTGCGACCCCATGAATTGCAGCACGCCAGGGGCTCCCTGTCCTTCACCAACTCCTGGAGTTCACTCAAACTCATGTCCATTGAGTCAGTGATGCCATCCAGCCATTTCATCCTCTGTCGTCCCCTTCTCCT
>NW_011390211.1:0-533 GCF_000754665.1 Bison bison bison
CACAAGAAATAAGGCATTACTGATGAAAGTCTGACTCCTAATATTTTCATATCTTCATCAGAGTCAGATTTTCAGAATTTGATATATGAGAATTAGACTTGATAAAACAATGACAGAAAAGGCAATGCAACGTGGTTCCTTAAATAAGACCTAACAAAATGGGGCACACGGTGTGTTCACGGGATGAGAAATTCAATATAATTAGGATGTCAGTAGTCCGCATACAGATCCATCAATTTCATACAATTCCAGTCAGAAATTCCAGCAGGACTTTTTTGTACATATAGACTAACTGATGATAAAATTTCTGTGCTAAGGCAAATGAACAAAATAGCCAAATGATTCTGAAAAACAATGTTGGAGGATTAACACTAACCTTAAATTTACTTTGCACCTTCAACCAAAAGTTGTAAGCAACTAGGTGTCTATGAAGGGATGAATGGATATAGAAAACGTGGTGACACCGGTCAGAACGGCCACCATCAAAAAGTCTACAAACAACAAATGCTGGATAGGGTGGAGGAAGGGGAACG
>NW_011390212.1:0-819 GCF_000754665.1 Bison bison bison
CAGCTCCTTCATGACCAGGTGAACCCCAAGAGGGGACATGACTGGCCACAGATGAGGACCCAGTCTCTGGACCCCCAGCTCAGAGTTCACTCTGGTCCCAGTTGTCTGGAGCTGTCTGCAGTTGTCACTCTTAGGAGGGCACCCTTGGGTTGAGCAGCCTTCTTTACCTCGTCTCTGTCCCTCCCTGGCTCTCAGACTCAATGAGAAGATTCTTCCAACGGATCATTTATGGACCCATTCATCCGAGTAAACAAGAGATATTTAAAAAATTGATTTTGTAAGCTTCAAATATCTCAGAGAAAGAGTGGCCTAATAAAAAAAAATAGCATTCCTCCAAAAGTATTTGCTTGTTAATAGTACGCTTTAAAAAATAATAATAACTTTTATTATCTTTCATCTTTAATCCATGGTAGATTAATTTAGGAAACACAGGTCCACAAAACAGAAGAAAATAACAACAGTCTTAAAATTCTGGTGAGCTGTCACTGGTAAGGCTGCTCTGCTCTGGTGTTCTTTGAACCAAGATTCCTCTAAACTGGTAAACATCAGATTTATGACTACACACTAGCAATGCTCTAATAAAGGAGATAAAAATCTTCATTTATTTCTTCTATTTATAATTGTTAAGCAATTTAAAGTTGATCTAGAAATACCTTGATTATTCTTTCATTTCTATTAAAAGTATACCATTTTAGGTTCTAGATACAGTAAGTATTCCTTCCAAGAGACTGAGAAAGGTGGATACCAATTATATCCAAAGAATTAAAACAAGAATCCCATTAAAAAAAAAAAAAAAACAACAAACCAAGAGGCTCAATA
>NW_011390213.1:0-618 GCF_000754665.1 Bison bison bison
GGTTTATTTTTGCTTTTGTTGCTCTTGCCTGAGGAGACATAGTCAAAAAACTATTGCTAAGACCTATGTCAAAGAGCGTACTGCCTACGTCTTCTTCTAGGAGTTTATGGTTTAAGGTCTAACAATTTCGTCTTTAGTATTCTGTGGTTGTGGTTTATTTTTGAATGTTGTGAAGAAAGGGGTCCAGGTTTCCATAACCATTTATTGAAGAGAAGCATTTTCCGTGATGGATGTTCTTGGCTCCTTTGTCATAGACTAATAGGCCATATGAGCACAGGTTTATTTCTGACAGAGCATCCCCAACTGTACCCTCCGTAAAGGCTGGAGAGAAGTAAGAAGACCCGGTGACTCCAGTGTCCATCCACAGCTGGTGGCACACCAAGTCTGGATAAGATACGTCACTGATGCTAGCCACAGTGCACTGGGGCAGGGATGGTCATCCCCGCCTGGCACAAGTTCCCCAGGGTGGGATGCGATGGGCTCACTCCAGCAGCCCACCCAGATCGATCCTGCCATCCACAGTCCCTCATTTAGCCAATCATGAAGGTTTTCACTGTATATGTTACATCCCCTCCATGCCGTGCCAGGCTGGCTGTTGAGACGGGGAGGTGAGGAGGA
>NW_011390214.1:0-510 GCF_000754665.1 Bison bison bison
CATCTATTTGCCATGAAATGATGGGACTGGATGCCATGATCTTAGTATTCTAAATGTTGACCTTTAAGCCAAAGTTTTCACTGTCCTCTTTCACTTTGGTCAATAGGCTCTTTAGTTCTTCAATTTCTGCCATAAGGGTGGTGTCATCTGCAAATCTGAGGGTATTGATATTTCTCCCAGCAATCTTAATTCCAGCTTGCGCTTCATTCAACCCAATGTTTCTCATTATGTATTCTGCATATAAGTTAAATAATCAGAGCAACAGTATATAGTCTTGACATACTCCTTTTCCTTTTTGGAACCAGTCGGTTGTTCCATGTCCAGTTCTAACTGTTGCTTCCTGACCTGCATACAGATGTCTCAGTGGGAAGGTCAGGTGGTCTGGTACTCCTATCTCTTTCAGAATTTTCCACAATTTAGTGTGATCCACACAGTCAAAGGCTTTGGCATAGTCAATAAAGCAGAAATAGATGTTTTTTGGAACTCTCTTGCTTTTTCTATGATCCAGCA
>NW_011390215.1:0-691 GCF_000754665.1 Bison bison bison
AAGAAAACCCCCACCGCCAACCCCTTGAATCCCAAGGCCCATCAGCCTGTGAGCAGGACTGGGTTTTGGTTTTTATCCTTATTTTCGGCTGTGCTGGTTCTCTTGTTGCTCTGCACAGGCTTTCTCTGCTTGTGGTGAGTGGAGGGAGGGCTGCTCTCTAGATCAGCATGCAGGCCTCTCATTTTGACTTCTCTTGTTGCACGGAGCATGGGCTTCAGGGCGCTCGGGCTTTTGGCACACGGGTCTGGTGGCCCTGAGGCATGTGCAGTCTTCCTGGACCAGGGATTGAACCTGTGTTCCCTGTGTTGGCACACAGATTTTTAACTGTTAGACCATCAGGAAAGTCCCAGGGCTGGGTTTTTATAAGGCCTGCTTTGGGGGGCTCCACCCTATGGACTTCCCCATGGCTCAGCAGTAACAAATCCACCTGCCAATGCGGGAGACTTGGGTTCAATCCCTGGATTTGGGAAGATTCCCCTGGAGGAGGAAATGGCAACCCACTCCAGTATTCCTGCCTAGAGAATCCCAAAAGAGTTAGACATGACTGAAGCGACTGAGTACACACACATCACCCTGTGAAACCCCCTATTCCCCTATCAACATAGGTAGACCACCCCACAGGTGAGGTTTAGGACCACGGCGCGGGGAGGGGGTATGCAGAGCTGGGTCTTGGCTGTCCTGGGACAGTGGT
>NW_011390216.1:0-534 GCF_000754665.1 Bison bison bison
ATTAAGAACCTTGACTGACCTCTAGCATGGTTTCTAGCAGCAACCTAAGGCCACATTCTAGGACAACTCAGCTACCCCTGAGTTCCTGTTTAGAAAATTTCAAGGCTACCAAAGGAATCATTTCCAGCCAACATCTGACATTAGCCCCTCATCTTCCTTTACTGAGAGTGTCTATTTAAAAGAAAGAAAAAAAGAAACCCTCACAATTACAAATCCTTCCTCTGTCCCTTTGAGATGTATGTATCTCCTACAACCCAGGAGTGTCTTTCTCGAGGACCTGAAAGCATTTCCATTGAAATGTAACAGGAAGGAAGGGTAGAGCCTTTGTCTCCAGTTTCTGTGGGAAATGTGAAGTCAAACAACAGAAAGACTAAGAGTTCAATTTTGAAAAATAAGTAAAGGACTTGAGATATTTCTACAAAAAAGATAAACCAGTCACCAAAAAGTATATGAAAAGATGCTCAGGATCATTAGGAAAATGTATATAAGAACACAATGGGATACCGTTGGATCCCTCCTGTGTTGCTGGTAAGA
>NW_011390217.1:0-536 GCF_000754665.1 Bison bison bison
AGGGGGAGGGAGGTGGGAGGGGGGTTCAGGATGGGGGACACGTGTATACCCATGGCTGATTCATGTCAATGTATGGCAGAAACCACCACAATTTTGTAAAGTAATTAGCCTCCAATTAAAATAAATTAACTAATTTTAAAAAGAAGTTAATATAAGAACCAGATGCACTTATCTCTAAATGGATTTTCCATCCATAATGAATAACTTTGGGATTTGTACTGTTCACAGAACCCATCAGAAATGTCTCCTTTGAAATTCTAGAATATCCCTGCTGTGAAAGCTTGCCAGATTTTTTTGTTTTGTTTTGTTTTTATTTTCTGTCTCTGCTTTTAATTGGGATGTTGGAAAACAATGAAATAATGAGAAGATAACCCCCTTTTAAACTTTATTAACTCCTCCTCACCCAGACATTGGCAAGCTGGTCATTTTGGAGCGTGTGGAATATTGAAGCACCATCTGTCACTCCATATCGCACTAAAAAGATGACCTCCTTCTCTTTCAGTTTCCACCATTCCTGTGCCTAAATCTCCTCCAAT
>NW_011390218.1:0-560 GCF_000754665.1 Bison bison bison
TGCCCACTAAGGATATAATAAAGGCTGAAGAGGCTATGGAGATCAGGGAACCTCCTACATGACGGAAGGGAACGGAAGCTGGTGCAGCCGCTAGGGAGGACAGTGTGGCAGTTCCTTAACAAACGCAACCTCCTGACATGTAAGGAAATAAATTCCATGAAAAGTCGACAAAACAGATTAGTTGACAACTCTGTAAATTCGTGGTAAATCTGATATTTACCATGCTGATATTCTCACTTTGGATCTATCATTCCCAAATTCTTTAAATATGCACTAAAACACCTACATTTGCACATTCTATATTAGTTTTCTCACTGCTAATGTATGTACCTTCAGATATTTATATATTGCATTCAATGTATGTCAAAGGCATGAGAAAACAGTTCCTTTAAGCCTAGATGAGAGACATGTGCTGAGAATTTTACATGTGGTAAAATTTTATGAATCTTAGTTCAGAATTTTGCAATCATGTTTTTTAATTGTCCTTCCTGTGACTTTGTTAAATTTATATTTGCTAAAATGATCCCATGGAAAGTCTTAGTTCAACAGAAGAAGAAAGG
>NW_011390219.1:0-425 GCF_000754665.1 Bison bison bison
TTTGGGATCAAGTTTAAATCTTCAAAGTCTCTAATCTTAGAGCAGTCAGCACACTGGTGTTTGTCTTCCTCCCCTTCCTCTATCTCTTAGCAGAATCTCATTCCTTCAGGAAAATAGAAGCCCAAATAAGTATTATACTGCAAAGATTATAGGCCTGCTTTGCACAAAATGCTTCAGGGCCATCAATTATTTACTCCTTCAGTGATATATTCAGTTGAACTCTTTCCTATAGTTTATTGTCAAAGTAAAATTTACAATAGATTATTTATGGTAGACTTGATTGCTGGTTTGTGATCGCATGAAGAGAAAACCACATGTATTTATACTTTGGAAGCTCTGGTTCCTAGAACCAGACTATCTAAGCTTCCAAATTCTGTGTCTGTCAATCAAGGAAATGAAACCGTCAGACATGTAATACATTTCCC
>NW_011390219.1:4858-5404 GCF_000754665.1 Bison bison bison
TCTTATGGATTGACAAACCTTTGTCAAGAGTCATAAAATGTTAATAGGCCTTCTGGCCAGAAGATGATGTAAATCACCTAAACCATTTGTATACGATAAATTTGCAGGAAAGAAACCCTGGTTTCGATAAGGACCAAAGACTGCTGACTTTGCATGATTTCACACCCCCTATTATCCTCTATGTACAACTTATGGTATAAAAGCCCCTGTTGAAAATAAAGCCACGGGCCTTGCTCACTGAAGCTTGGTCTCCCCGTGTCATTCTTTCTTGTTTCCTTGTCCTCCTCTTCTCTTCTGTTCTTCCTTCATGCCAAAATAATTTGGAGCGCGGGGGTCCTCTGCTACCACTTATTTGCCTGGGCTTCTAAGACCCACTCGAGAAGGTGCCTAAGGTGGGGCACCTTCCGCTTTTCGAGAGGGCGCCTGAGGCCTCCTCGGTCAGAGCAAGTTTGGTGTCACGAACTTTATTGATTTCCTGTGTAAACCAGTTATTATTGAGCATCTAATAAATCTCTCAGCCTTTGCTATCTCTTAATCGCCAATGCC
>NW_011390220.1:0-698 GCF_000754665.1 Bison bison bison
GAAGGAAGAAAGGAAGACATATGAAAGCAAAAAGAGGAGAGGTTTCAAATGGAATAAAATTATAAGAAAATGTAAAATAGAGAAAAATACGAGAATGGGAGACAGAAAGGAAAGAAAAAACGAGAGTCAGAGACAGAAAGAAAGGAAGAATGTCTCACGGGCCAAAAAGTTTTAAAAGTAGGAGTCAATTTAAGAGTGATTGACAGCTGGATATAGAGCCAGCCAGCTAGGTAGGTAGATAGGTAGAAAGAACAGACTTTTAAAGGAGAAAGCAGTAGTAAAGATAATAGCAAAATGTATAAAGAAAGGGAGAAGGAAACAAAGAAAATGTTTTGCAAAAGGAGTAATATAAACAAAGCAAAATAGGAATGGAAGGAAGGAGGAAGGGAAGAAAGAAGGAAATGAGAGAGGAACGGGGGGAAGAGGAAGGAGACAGGAATGGACAGAAGGAGAGAGAAGCAAATGAAAGAGGATGAGAGAGCGAGCGTGGGTGGATGGATGGATGGAGAAAGGAAAGGAGGAGGCGGGGCAAGGAAGAAAGACATGAGGGAAGGGCGAAGGGGCAGTGCACAGTAAGAGGGGAGGAAGGGATGGCGGAAGGGAGGAAGCGAGGGAGGGGAGGGGGAAGACATGCATGCAGGCGGGGAAGAAGAGAGACAGAGGCCACGGAAGGAATGGAGTGAGGAGAATACAGAGAA
>NW_011390221.1:0-608 GCF_000754665.1 Bison bison bison
ATGTCTCTGTCTCTTTTCTATTAGAAAATTGTACCAGGGTTGTGTTGAATATATTGGAGTTCTCAAAAACCTTTTTTTGTAATGAAGGTGTAATTGACATATAACATAATGATTTGGCATTTGTATACTTGACAAAATGATCACCACAATGTCTGCTTAATGTCTGTCACCACTCATAGTTGCAAAATGCTTTCTTTCTTGTGACAAAAGCTTTTACTCCCTTAGCAAGTTCCAAATATACAATGAATTTACATACTGTGCATTACATTCCCATGACATAGTCACCAGGTTGTACATTACATCCCCATATCTTTCTTTTAAATTTTAAGCTTTGATTTTATAGCTTTTCAGTTTCATTATTAGTATTTTTCTCTAATATTTTTATTTCTTTTGTAATCAATTTTCAAATTTTCACATGGGTGTTTTATAAATGCAGCTCTATTTGGCAATGAAATTGAGACAGGCTGGGAACTGGGACCCGTTGCTGTGATGCTGCAATGCTTGCCCTTGTTCAAATGTCTCCTAGAGCACCAAAATACAAAAACACTAGAAGGGAGTAAAATTAACTGTGTGCAATTGCAGTCAGGGCAAATTTCTGACAAAAGACA
>NW_011390222.1:0-596 GCF_000754665.1 Bison bison bison
GCGTGTCCAGTTCGCTAGTGAGCTCGTTAGCCTTGGCGATGGCATTGTCAAACGTGACCGCCTCGGTCATCGCCCTATATGCTCTGCCATCATGGTGACCATGGTCAATGCGGCCTCCTGCAGGTAAGTCACATATAAGATACTAAACCCACTCTGATGGCCCTCATCGCTCCTCTGTTCCCCAAGGGGCTGCCACTCACCCTCCACAAAGAGGTAGAAGCCCCTGGGGTTCCTGCTCAGCACTCGCAGGGCCACCTCTGTCATTTCCTGCAGGGTCGGGTCCTTGGTGTGGTCTTGCTGAACATTATACTTCATGTCTGCTGGCTCAAAGAGGCCTGTGGGAAAGGGGAGCAGTGGTGACCCTCAAGCTGAGGACGGGGGTGGCCCGTGGCACCCATCCTGGGGAGGACAGTGAGGGTGGGTGGAGTCGTTACCCATGAGGTGTGTTACACTGGAGTCATCGGCCGCCTGAAGGAGCGCAGTGCGGTTCCACACATACTGGGCTCCCTGGGAGGGCAGAACCAGGCCTCAGCCCATAGCCCGACACCCCAGGCCCGGCCCCTCTGTACCCCCCACACCCGTGAGCCCCCATCACC
>NW_011390223.1:0-539 GCF_000754665.1 Bison bison bison
ATGCATGCATGAGCTCATGCACTCAGATATGAACACGTGAATTCATTCACACACAAACAGACTTTCACTGTTGACATTAACATGCTCAAAACACAAATGTGTTCACACTTTTATTTACATATGTTCATACTCAGATGTTCACTCATACATGGACATACTTAAACGTGAACATTCCCAGACACACAAAGCATGTTTACATGTTATCTCCCTAACAAGTCTACACTCTCACTTAAATTCCCACAAAAATACACATATTCTAATGTACTTGTATACTGACACAGTTGCACACTTACATCCACTCCCTCCGACCTCTCACACACATTCATACATGCACATACTCTCACATTTATTTAACAGACAACATGCTAACACACGAATCACTCATGTATGATCAATTTCACACACATGAACAAGTTCACTTATTCACAAAGCCTGCATGCTCATAAACACACACATGTGTATTAACACAGACACTGCAAAATCACTCATGCTGAGACCTGGACATGATAACACATTCACATTTAGACAGGATCATATTC
>NW_011390224.1:0-598 GCF_000754665.1 Bison bison bison
AGAGAGAAAGAAATGGACAAAGAACCAAAGCCTGCTGTGCTTGAGGCAGGTGGGCGGCACTGTGTGACTGGAGTGTCAGGGGGAAGGTGAAGTCCCCTCAAGAGATGAGACCGGAGTTGGGGGAAGATGGACTACAGCCTGCCCCGTGGAGTTGGCGATTACAGCCAGCCTTCAGAGGAGAAAGGACAGGCTGACCAGATGACATTTTAGGACCTTCACTGTGGAGGTGTCAAGAATGGATCAGAGATGGCAAAACTGGAGATGGGGAGACCAGCAAGGAACTCTTCCAAGCAAGAGATGGTGAGGCCTGAATTCTAGCATTGGTCATGGACAGAGAGGAGAGGATTGACGAGCAATTCAGGACCTAGAATCCACTGAAGTGTGAGGGGTGAGGAGTGGGAGTGAGGAGTAGGAGGTAACTGTGAAGGGGTACAAGAGGGAGGAACAAGGTTGAGAGAAAGAGTTTGTACCTTCCTCTTGGGCTTCAGAATGCCCAGCTAACTCTCCCAATACCCACTCATTCAGTAATGTCAGCTTAGCCTGGTTCATATGTGTCAGGCACTGTGTTATATGAGAGACAGAGAGAGAGAGAAAAAGA
>NW_011390225.1:0-609 GCF_000754665.1 Bison bison bison
CTTATAATTGGATACCTCAGAGGAGAGAAAAAGAAAACACACCCATACATATGCACACATATACATATAGGTTACATATGTTTAACTGAATCACCATATACCTGAAATTAACACAACACTGTAAATCAACTACACTTCAATTTCTAAAATGTCATTAAACATTAAAAAGAAAGTTCTAATAAGTTTAAGAAGGCTGATATATATCAAACACCTTTTCCAAGCACTATAGTATAAAACTAGAAATCAGTTATAAGAATGGAACATTCATAAATCTGTAATTAGACAAAATGCTACTGAACAATCAAAGAGTTAAAGAAAAAATCAAAAGGGAAATCAAAAAAATCTTCAGACAAACAAAAATAGAAACAATAGACCAAAATTTATGGAACATAACAGAACTAGGTTTATGCAGGAAGTTCATAAAAACCTCAAATAAACAACATAATTTTACACCTCAAGGAACTAGAAAAAAAGAACAAATGAAGCCCAAAGTTAATAAAAGAAAAGATATAACAAAGATCAGAGAGGAAATAAATGAAATAGAGACTAAAAAATCAATAGAACAGATCAATGAAACTAAAAGCTGGTTTTTTGAAAAAAATTAAGCAA
>NW_011390226.1:0-528 GCF_000754665.1 Bison bison bison
ACCTGAGACTCATATATTCAACACACACCACATACCTAGAGCTCCTTAAATGGTGGCATATTTCCTTGGGAATTGAGAGGGAGTGATGGTTAAGAACAGGCTCCATGTATAGTCACTGTATTTGCCATAGTCCTCCACCAATCAAAATATATAGTTTGCTATTTTAAAATGATGGCTATTTTTGTTTTTCCAAGTATAAAATTATATCAGAATATTAATCCAGTATTTTCTCCAAACATGTACTCTGGAGAATTACTGATGTAGCTAATTTATAGGTTTTTTAAATCCGTAAGTTGAAGCCAAGAGAGGGGACACAATTTGCCCAAAGTACACACAGCTCGTGGACAGAGTCAGAATAAAACATAGGTTTCTTTTCTTCCAGCCAAGTGCCACTCCTTCTGTTCTTCATTCTGACTTCTTTAGAATCAAGGGGAATGATAACAGGGTCTAAAATAAAGCCTATCTCAACTTCAGAAGTTTTCTTCGATTAATTGAATCAGTAGGCTTGAGGCTTCTTGGGAATCATTC
>NW_011390227.1:0-543 GCF_000754665.1 Bison bison bison
CCACAACTACTGAATCCACGTGTTGCAACTGCTGAAGCCCATACGCCTACAGTCTGTGCTCTGCAGCAAAAGAAGCCACCACAGTGAGAAGCCTGTGTATGGAAACAAAAAGGAGCACCTGCTCACAGCAACTAGAGAAAGCCTATGCATAGCAAGGAAGACTCAGCACAACTGAAAGTAAATAAATAAAATTATTTTTAAAAAACCAGCACAAGTAGATAAAAATGGAAGGAGTTCTGTTACAATACTAGCTCATATTTCTTTGAACTACTTCTAACTTCATGATCAAAAAAAAAAAAAAAGCACATAATCTATCACTTAAGGGTTCTCTCTTTTTTAAGCAATAAGCTAAAAACTCAATTAGGTTCCCATTCAGTTTTATGGAAAGCAAAGTTAGGAACTGTTTGATATGCAAATATACTTTTACCCATTATACTAAAATATAAATCTTATGTACCTTCTCAAATTCTCTTGTCTACTTCCTCCTTTTCATGCCTTGGTCAACACTTTACTTACATGAAGTCAGTCCTCCACATTTCATAT
>NW_011390228.1:0-545 GCF_000754665.1 Bison bison bison
AATGGCAAAGTGAAATGTTTAACTCTACATTAGGATTTAGATGAAATTAGTGAATGAGGGAGGAAAACTAAACTTATCTGATAGAATATAATTTGGCAGAAACAAAAATGTAAATACCGATAAATAGTTTGTTATTCTCTTGGGTTATAAACATCAGTGAAAAACAGTTTTAAAGGGCTCCGCCTGGTCTCTTCAGGGCAGTTTGGACATCTGAATATTCTTTTATACAGTGAGGAAAAAGCTGGGACAAACTTTCAAAGGTTTGGTGTTAAAGGCTGCAAACTCTCTTTGTGAGGAAATAGTAATTCTGCTTGAACAATGGCTTGAACACCATAGACAGTATTAGGTGAGCAGCATTTTATGATAATGTGGACAGAACAGAATTATTCATTTAATGGCTGCTATTTCTTTCTCTTTGGCTCATGTTAACAGGAGATTGTGCTTTTGCAGAAATGATGTGAAGTTAGGAGGAATGAGCTAGATTTTTATTAAATGGTACATAGACTGGGTAAGAAGAGGGGAAACAAATGTGAAACAGTGAGACA
>NW_011390229.1:0-405 GCF_000754665.1 Bison bison bison
TTTTGTTTTTTTTTTTTTTTTTTCTTTTCTGCAAACTTATTTTATAAAGGTGTGCTGTTGGGTTTAGCTATGCTACTTATCCCCATAAGCAATCTTTCAGTAAAGCAGTGTCACATTTTGACAGTGATTATTGATTACTTTGAAAAGATTTTCTGAAAGGTTCTGTTCCTTTGCTACTATAAACTAGGCCAAGGTTGATTTTCCAAAGTTGGCTGGCCTACTTGCCATATGCAGTTAATTGGCCCTTATAATCAGAATCCATCACATATTTTTGCATGACCTAAAGAGGGACAAAAAAGATCTTCACGACCAAGATAATCACGATGGTATGATCACTCACCTAGAGGCAGACATCCTGGAATGTGAAGTCAAGTGGGCCTTAGAAAGCATCACTAAGAACAAAGC
>NW_011390229.1:4066-4638 GCF_000754665.1 Bison bison bison
TCAGATATTCAGATGAGCACTAAATAATGCATCATTATTTTAAAACACCAAATGTATTTTTAGTAGAAAAAATAGTCATCTAATGGCATGATGTTGAATTAAAATATTGTGACAGACAATTTTCAGGCTCATAAATATTACCTCATGAGTTTACATCACATAGATTCTAGGCTTTATAATCTTTGAGGACTTAAATGGACACTTTCCCATGTAGACTCACAGAATAATAATCAACTATTCTCAAAATGGACCATTGAGCACAAAATATTTCAAATTAATGTAATTTTCATACAGTTTGCCAAAGTGCCAGATAATATTGGGAAAGATTAGTGATCTCTTTAATTAGAGATGCCAAGGGAACATTTCATGCAAAGATGGGTATAATAAAGTACAGACTGACAAGAACCTCACAGAAGCAGAATATATTAAGAAGAGGTGGCAAGAATAGACAGGAGAACTATAAAAAAAAAAGGTCTTAATGACCCAGACAGCCCCGATGGTGTGTTCACTCACCTAGGGGCAAATATCCTAGAATGTGAAGTCAAGTTGGCCTTAGAAAGCATTACTGCAAA
>NW_011390229.1:5379-5872 GCF_000754665.1 Bison bison bison
GGGACTCTCAAGAGTCTTCCAGCTTTCTTTATAGTCCAACTCTTACATCCATACATGACTACTGGAAAAACCATAGCCTTGACTAGATGGACCTTTATTTAATATGCTGTCTAGGTTGGTCATAACTTTTCTTCCAAAGAGCAAGCGTTTTTTAATTTTATGACTGTAGTCACCATCTACAGTGATTTTGGAGTCCCCCAAAATAAAGTCTGTCACTGTTTCCATTGTTTCCCCATCTACTTGCAATGAAGTGATGAGATCGAATTCGTGATTTTAGTTTTCTGAATGTTGAGTTTTAAGCCAAATTTTTCCACTCTCCTCTTTCACTTTCATCAAGAGGTGCTTTAGTTCTTCTTCGCTTTCAGCCATAAGTCAAGGCTATATATTGTCACCCTGCTTATTTAAATTATATGCAGTATACATCATGCAAAATGCCAGGCTGGATGAAGCACAAGCTGGAATCAAGATTGCTGGGAGAAATATCAATAACCTC
>NW_011390229.1:8371-8768 GCF_000754665.1 Bison bison bison
TTTTTAATGGCTGAGTAATAATTCATTGTGTAAAAGTACCACAGCTTTCTTATCCATTCATCTGCTGATGGACATCTAGGTTGCTTCCATGTCCTGGCTATTATAAACAGTGCTGCGATGAACATTGGGGTACACGTGTTTCTTTCGCTTCTGGTTTCCTCAGTATGTATGCCCACCAGTAGGATTGCTGGATCATAAGGCAGTTCTATTTCCAGTTTTTTAAGGAATCTCCACACTGTTCTCCATAGTGGCTGTACTAGTTTGCATTCCCACCAACAGTGTAAGAGGGTTCCCTTTTCTCCACACCCTCTCCAGAATTTATTGCTTGTAGACTTTTGGATCGCAGCCATTCTGACTGGCATGAAATGGTACCTCATTATGGTTTTGATTTGCATTT
>NW_011390230.1:0-675 GCF_000754665.1 Bison bison bison
CAGGGTGACAATATACATCCTTGACGTACTCCTTTTCCTATTTGGAACCAGTCTGTTGTTCCATGTCCATTCTAACTGTTGCTTCCAGACCTGCATACAAATTTCTCAAGAGGCATGTCAGGTTTCTTTTACATCTACCAAAACTGTAACTTTAAAATCCTAAAACAGCAATAAATAAAACTGGAATATCATTACCAAATCAGTATTCTGAAGAAAAGGAATCTGGTAGAAGTAAAAATATTTGATAAAAATGAAACAAATAATTTGCAGAAGTTATCAGTTTAAATCAGGAAGAAAATAGAGATCTAAACTTGGTTTGCTTGACCCCTACAACCTGCCCTATCTAGGAGCTTGACTACTCTTTGAGAAAACTCTGTTCCAGTGTCATCTTACCTTGTTTGGATGGTGAACAACATATTCAATACGTTCATTGTGTTTTACATATACCCAACCTGTGGCTTTCAAAACTTTAAAACAGCAAACAATGTGATTTATATGATTAATACATTTGTATTCTGAAGCACAGTAAAACTTATGAAAAGTAATTAACATTTGAAAATACTGAACACCTCCCTCATCTCCTTAATCTAATCAACTTTCACTAGATATTTCTCCTATGGATAAAGGAAAAATGATATATATTTTTAAAAAATGAGTTGTACTTAAACTCCCTTA
>NW_011390231.1:0-576 GCF_000754665.1 Bison bison bison
GGACTGCAGCCTACCAGGCTCCTCCATCCGTGGGATTTTCCAGGCAAGAGTACTGGAGTGGGGTGCCATTGCCTTCTCCTGAGGCTTATTCATTCACTCTCCAACCTTGGCACCCCGAACCCCTTCCTGTCTACCCAACTGTTACCATAATCCTCACAGGGCACAGAATTCCACGAGGCAGTGTGACCTTGGGATTCTCAATGTGCCATTACTCTATCCTGGAGGAAATGATACGACATCGGTGATTAATAATGATGCTTCTTCCCAACTGCTTTAATTTTAACTTCTGTCATACCTTTGCAAGTCTACCCTGGTTTAAGAGGGTGTACGGAAGAGTTCAGTCTTCCGAGGTGGCATCAGTGGTAAAGAATCCACCTCCCAGTGTAGGATACACAAGAGGTGCGGGTTAGATCTCTAGGTTGGGAAGATCCCCTGGAGTAGGAAAGGACAACACACTCCAGTATTATTTCGCCTGGATAATTCCACAGCGAAAGGAGCCTGGCAGGCTACAGTTCATGGGTCCCAAAGAGTTGCCCACACACAGTGCCCACACACAGTTGCCCACACACAGTGCCC
>NW_011390232.1:0-532 GCF_000754665.1 Bison bison bison
AAAGCCAGTGTACTGGGACAACCCTGAGGGATGGGATGGGGAGGGAGGTGGGAAGGGGGTTCAGGATGGGGGACACAGGTACACTCATGGCTGATTCATGTCAATGTATGGCAAAAACCACTACAATACTGTAAAGTAATTAGCCTCCAATTATTATTTTTTTTTAAAGAAGCTTGCTGGTAAAGGTAAATATATAGACAAATACATAGGACTGTATTACCAAAGTGTGGTGCATAAATTGCTTCAATTATTATATAGAAGTAAAGATACAAAGGTATAAAAAATAATTACAGTCAACAAAACGTTAATAGGTACACAATATAAAAAGATGTAACTTGTGACATCACCAACAAAAAGGGGGAAGAAGTAAAACTATGGTATTTTTTAATGTAACTAAAGTTATAAGCTTATAGTCTGTTGTTATATCTTATGTAACTTATAGAAGACACACTTAAGAAACTCAGAAAGGAATCAAAACCTGTCACAATAACAACAACAACAACAACAACAACAAAATGAAGGCAAATAGTAC
>NW_011390233.1:0-524 GCF_000754665.1 Bison bison bison
GCTTGGGGCTGGTGCACTGGGATGACCCAGAGGGATGGTATAGGGAGGAGGGAAGTGGAAGGGGGGTTCAGGATGTACACCCATGGCAGATTCATGGTGATGTATGGCAAAATCAAAACAATATTGTAAAGTAATTAGCCCACAATTAAAATAAATAAATTTATATTAAAAAAATAAATAATAACTCCCCCCCCCCCAAAAAAATACAACTATGATATGCATGGTAAAACTTTAAACCCTGGTTAACTTCTAATCACTGGAATATTACTTATTTCAATGGAGTGCAATTTATCAAATGAGTTGTTAGCTGACAACTGACCATATAATAACACATCCTTGGTTTGTCAAACATTTAGAAATTATTACTATCTAAATCACAAAAATAGCATCTATAAAGCTAAATTAAAATATTTAAATTCTAGCATAAATTTTTGTCATAGCAATTGTATTTTTAAGCCTATCCTAGTTAAACAGATAGTAAAAAATGTATATCACTCATGTAGCCAATGATTATATGACTTCTT
>NW_011390234.1:0-667 GCF_000754665.1 Bison bison bison
GTCTTCCTACTCTGGCAACCAATCTGTACTTACAAACTCTTCTCATCACCAGTAGGAGAGAACCGTCCCCCATCAAGGTAGCAAAGGATAGAAACAGGACACTACGGGAGGACTGTAGTCAGTGACTCCTGCACAAAAGACAAAGAACTGGCTATGGAACCAAGTATCTCAATGTTTGGGGCTTCCCAGGTGGCACAGCAGTAAAGTATCTGCCTGCAATGCAGGAGACACAAGAGACACTGGTTCGATCCCTGGGTCAGGAAGATTCCCTGGAGGAGGAATTCCATTCCAGTATTCTTGCCTGAGAAATCCTATGGACAGAGGAGCCTGGCAGGCTACAGTCCATGACGTCACAAAGAGTTGGACACGACTGAGTGTGCACACACATACACATCTCAATGTTTACCCTCCATGAGTAAATTTATATGGAGATCTCAGTGCTTCTGAGCTTTCCTTTCCTTAAGAAAGTTTATTACTTAAACATATTTCCTAATATGTTTCTAGGGATACCCATAGGGCTCCACGAGTCAAGCATCACACCAGTCTTTTGTGCATAGCTCTGATTGGCCACATCAGGGCTCTACTGCCTCAGGTTGCCAGAATTTCCAAGGAGGCTGGGCTGCTCTGGGATTCCTCCTTCATTGTCTGAGATGTTGTCATCACTTCC
>NW_011390235.1:0-608 GCF_000754665.1 Bison bison bison
CCAGGCCAAAATAGTGGAGTGGATTGCCATTTCCTCCTCCAGAGGATCTTACCAACCCAGGGAATCAAACCTGCATCTCCTGTGTCTCCTGCATTGGCAGGCGTACTTTTTTTTTTACCACTGGAACACCTGGGAAGCCCATATGACTTTCATAAAAATTATAGCCCACACAGATTCTCGTTGCTCTTACTTTTCTCTGAGTGTTGCTTTTATTTGTCCTTTCTCTTTGATTTTCTTTGCATTAGTGAAAAATGGCTTCAATGGTAAAAAAGCAAAAAAAGAAAGAAAAAGAAATAGCCAACACATCCCTGGCTGACCAATGACCTCTCATCTTCAGAGCTGAAGACCAAATAATAGTCTCCATGTCCCAATTACAAGTGACCAGAAAAGAAAGTCTGACTGGTCTAGCTTAGATCAGCCACCCAACCATGTCACCTAGGGAGGGAAAGGATCCCATAGCTCTACTGGGAGGTTGAGGCCCATCCCCACCCTGAGGGTTGTGAATTATAGACACTCTTACAGAAAGTACCGAGGTATCTATTCAGACCCTGGTTGCTAGGTCCTTTTTATGTGTTGTCTCCATCTTTGCAACAATCTGAGAACACAGG
>NW_011390236.1:0-763 GCF_000754665.1 Bison bison bison
CTGTGCTCAGCACTGGACGGAGCACCGGGCTCTCGTGTCCTGCCGCCTTGCGATGATAACCGTCCACTCCAGCTCAGCCCACCGGCCTGAGCAGGGGAGGTCAGGGCAGCTCCCCCAGCCCCAGGCTGCCCCCCGCCCTGGGGCCTGTGCTCCTCCGGTGCCCAGGGACCAGGACCTATTCAGGCTGCACAGGCCTCTCTGCGGTGCCAGGCTCCAGCGAGCAAAGATCGTGCCGACGTCAACAAAGTGGGCACCGAGGCGCCTGTGTGGACGTGTCAGGGAGAAGGCCCAAATAGAGGGGAGAGTGGGGCAGGGCGGGGGTGCCCTCGGGGCTCCGGACAGCGGGTGGACAGCACACACGTGGTGACTATGCTGGGGGCCGGGGTGTGGGAGCTTTCCCCCGGGAGCCCACATGCAGCCCTGCCTGCCCAGCCGGAGCGCCGTCTCGGGGCCCAGCCTCCAGCCGGGGGCACAGGGGGTGGGTGCTGGGCACAGTGCCCCTGACCGGGACACAGGAGCACCAGGGCCTTCTGGGCCCAGGGACCCCCGCTGCCCATGTAGTGTCACCGGGAAAGCACTGGTGGGCTCAAGGCTCTCCTGGGTGTGGTGTCCTCGCTCAGCTCCCTCTGGGTGGCGCACTTGACAGCCAGCCACAAACAGCCATCACTGGCGAGTCTCCTGGTTAATGAACAACTGGCCACAGCGTCCCGCCTGGCCCATGCCCTCCCTGGTGCCAGGGGCAGGACCGTGGAGGGCATGGCTG
>NW_011390237.1:0-501 GCF_000754665.1 Bison bison bison
ATCATCAATTAGACCTCAATAAAGCTGAAGGAGAAATTAATTTTAAAGAAACCCTTAATGTATTCAAATGTTTTTTATAACTCAAACATATAAGAATGGCAAACTGTTGATAATTTTGTATTGATGGGCATGCTGTTGGTTTATTATACTATTTTTTTTTGATATCTCATGCATATTTGAAGTTTTCTATTGAAAAAAGGAAGACAAAGCTGAACATTGTCAACTTCCAATTACCCATCTTTCTGGTGTTAACTCTTTCTCAGATAATGCAATCAAACAACCTAAATAATCACTCCTCACTTGATTTCCAGTTCTCTTGGAAATTCTCTACATTTCTCCATCCCTATAAATGTTCAGCTACTACCTCTACTTCAAAGAAGAATGAATTGCTTGCTGAAGTTGGAAGTCTACTGACTTCTCTTGTCACACTTCCCCAGACTGTTCTCTCTGGTCCCCACAACTGTCTCAAGACCATAATTAGTGTCTCCAAACTGTCAAATA
>NW_011390238.1:0-633 GCF_000754665.1 Bison bison bison
GGGAGATACTTTGAGACTATGTAAATTATCTTGCTTCTCCTCAAAGCTTCACCCACTACCCAATTTAAAAATGGGTAAAGCATGTGAATAGACATTTCATCAAAGAAGATATACAAATGGCCAATAAGTACATAAAAAGATACTCAACATAATTAATCATCAGGGAAATGCAAATCAAAACCACAATGAGATCTCACTTTACACCCACTGGAATGACTAGAACCCAAAAGATATTCAATAAGAAGTGTTGATGAGGAAATGGAGAAATTGGAGTCCTCATAAATTGTTTGTGAAAATATAAAGTGGTACAGCTGCTGTGGAAAAATGTTTGGTGGTTTATCAAAAAGTTCAATGTAAAATTTCCATATGATCCAGAAATTATTATACTCCTAGGAATATATCCAAGAGGATTGAAAACACACATCCACACCAACCCTTGTACATGAGCATTATTCATATAGCCCCAAAGTGGAAATAGTCTAAATGCCCATCAGTTCATGAATGGATAAAAAATACTATGCTGTATGTATAAAATGGATTATGATTTACCTTAAAAAGAAATGCAATTCTAATACATGCTACAACATGGATGAACCTTGAAAACATCATGCTAAGTGAGAGAAGCCAGTCATA
>NW_011390239.1:0-613 GCF_000754665.1 Bison bison bison
ACTGCAGTGAAAGCCAAGAATCCTAATCTCCAGGCCACAAGGGAATTCCCATACCTTCATTACTTTGCTTTTGTAGCTAAAACCTTAGGATATGTGCATTGCCCCATTTTAGCCTCACCAAGTGGTAGGAGTCAGCTCTACACAGCTTAAAACCCATGGTGCTCTTACTTTTTTTTTCCTTTCTAAGAATGCAGGAGAAAGCAAGCCAGTAGCCTCCCTGCCTGCTTTTAATGTTTCAACTCAGACAGCTTCAGAGTGACCTGAAACCATGATTGCCCTGAAGTCACCACCTGCAATCAGGGTCAGCTAATCCCCAGGAGAACTCTTTCTCCACAGCAACATGTCAGCCCATGAATGAAAGGAGAAAAACGGAAGGCAAGAAAGACACAACTTTGTTCCTTATTGTAAAAATGTCTGTCACCTTACCTCAGGGGCACATTGAAAACCTGAGTGCCCTTCCCAGGCAGGAGAAGGTCACATCCTGGTGTCGGGCAGAGGGAAAGGTCAGGGTGAGTCACCTCTTCCTGAAACATTCTATCCCCCAGGTCCTACCTGGTCCTACCCTACAGATGCTGACCAGGTGTCTCACACTCAACCAGAGCAAGTGATTGAA
>NW_011390240.1:0-576 GCF_000754665.1 Bison bison bison
ACACTCACACACATACACACTCACACACATACACACAGACATACACTCACACACAGAGACATATACACAGAGACATATACACACGCACACACACATACACATTCGCACTTATACATACAGATACACACACACATAGACATACACACACACACTCACATGCATACATACAGATACACACACAGACATATACACACACGCATGCACACACACACTCACACACATATACACTCACATACACTACACACACACTCACACACACACAGATACACACACACATATACAGACACATACACACACACATAGACACATATACACACTCACACATACACACATGCATACACACACACACATAGACATAGACATACATACATACACTCACACACATGCACACATGCATACATACACACACACACTCAGACATATACACACACCAGTGAGCCCGCCCCACCTGGTGGCAGCAGGGGTCCCTTCCCAGCATCCACAGGCTCAGTAAAGGCTGGGGAAGGGCGTGGGGGTCCTTGGCCTCCAGAGGGCAGACCCCTGCCCCGTGTTTGCATCTGCCTCTCCTCCTGGGCC
>NW_011390241.1:0-560 GCF_000754665.1 Bison bison bison
TTCTCTCTCCCTCATTTATTCTTTTCTTTCTTTTCCTCTTTCCTCTTACTCTAACTTCCTAGGTGGCACAGTGGTAAAGAAGCCACCTGCAAATACAGGAGACACAAGAGACAGGGGTTTGATCCCTGGGTCAGGAAGATCCCCTGGAGGAGTAAGTGTCAACCCTCTCCAGTATTCTTGCCTGAGAAATCCCATGGACAGAGGAGACTGGCAGGCTATCGTCCATAGCGTCTCAAAGAGTCAGACACGACTGAAGCAACTTCACATGCACACACACTCTAGCAGGTTTGTTGATATTCAGAGTCCCCAGAAGTTCCAAGGCAGATTTTATTTCTGTTAATGAAGCAGTCTGGAGTTTGAAATGATTTAAAAGATAGCTGGCATCTTGCACAGAGAGTGTAAGAGGATAAAAACATCTGGGATGTGTCTATACGAAAAGGGAAAAACTCGGTTTTGATTTCAAGTTCACTGTGTTTAAGGAGGACAGTAGTTGTCAAACATCCACTTCCTGTCATTAGCTGTTGTTGCCCAGTGACATAATTCAGTGGCTACCATCAGGC
>NW_011390242.1:0-620 GCF_000754665.1 Bison bison bison
ATTCAACCAGTCCATCCTAGAGGAAATCAGTCCTGAATATTCATTGGAAGGACTGATACTGAAGCTGAAACTCCAATACTTTGGTCACCTGATGTGAAGAACTGACTCATTTGAAAGACCTGATGCTGGGAAAGATTGAAGGCGAGAGGAGAAGGGGATGACAGAGGATGAGATGGTTGGATGGCATTACCGACTCAATGGATATGAGTTTGAGTAAGCTCCGGGAGTTGGTGATGGACAGGGAAGCCTTGCATACTGCAGTCCATGGGGTCACAAAGAGTCAGACACAACTGAGGGACTGAACTGAACAACTGTAACCAGGAAGGATTAATTTTGAATTTACAGTGAATCTGCTTCTGTGACTTTAACCCTTATCTTGGTGCTTTTATTATTATAGGCATACATAATGCCCTGCCTCAAGGAGATAACTTGACCCTGCCCACCTGTGAAGAACTGACATTCTTGAATCCTTTGTGTGGCAAGTGGCACAGCACTTGGCCCCTCAACTGTTGCTTACCTGTGAGGCCCAGAAACTCACATTTGGGGAGGCCAGAATCATAGATAGATGTGACATTTTTGTTTGTTGACATGACAGGAGATGTTCCATTTCACATCACCCA
>NW_011390243.1:0-555 GCF_000754665.1 Bison bison bison
GCATGGCTCCAAGGAGTCGGGCACACCCTAGGCATGAGAGCAGGCATGGCTGGATCAGAGCATCACAAGTGCCATCTGCAGATAGGCCGAGCACTGAGATTTTCCATGACTTAGCATTCATAGGAAAAAAATACGACACTGAAAACCCCCTCAGGTCGGTGGGAGTCCAGTGTGCTACTGGAGAAGAGTGGAGAAATAGCTCCAGAAAGAATGAAGAGGCTGCGCCAGAGTGGAACCGGCGCCCAGTTGTGGAGGTGTCCCGTGGTGAAAGTAAAGTCGGATGCTGTAAAGAACGATATTGCCTAGGAACCTGTAATGTTAGGCCCATGAATCAAGGTACATTGGAAGTGGTCAAACAGGAGATGGCAAGAGTGAACATCGACATTTTAATCAGTGAACTAAAATGGATGGGAATGGACGAATTTAATTCAGATGACCATTATATTTATTACCATGGGCAAGAATCCCTTAGAAGAAATGGAGTAGTCCTCAAAGTCAACAAAAGAGTCTGAATGCAGTACTTGGGTGCAATCTCAAAAATGACGGAAAGATCTC
>NW_011390244.1:0-592 GCF_000754665.1 Bison bison bison
AAAAAAAAAAAAAAAGCTTAAATAAACACCAAACCAACCTTATAATGTTTAGCATTTTCTCCAGTTGTGGTCTGTGGATCATCCAACGAGAATTCTTTTCTTTTACTAAGCACTTGCTGTGTGCCAAAAATATGTCAAAATATTCTAGGGACAGATAATAGAGCAGGAGACTCATGACCTTTTCTCTCAGATAATCAAATGTAATAAACCCTTAAATAAGATAAATCTGGTTTCAAGTTCCATCTTTTCCATCCAATTTATTTTTGGTCTTAAATGATTTATTTACTTCTCTAAACCCCAGTTTCTTTATATAAAGAAACTTTATATGATGAAAATAATCTCTTTCTTCCCTTTTTCTGTGGGTATAGATAATATGTGTGAAATTGACTAGAATAAATCCAAAGACACATCAGCTATTCAGTAAATGTAGATCTTCCTTCTTTTTGATGGTATTAGCATTAGCACATTGGTGGTATACTCATGGTGGTAAAATTATATCTGTGACCCAGGTACACAGAAGATGTAAAATATTTGTGCTTAAATGGTCGTTGTTGCTCAGTAGTACGTATTCTCTCATGAAGTGCAGTTAAAA
>NW_011390245.1:0-631 GCF_000754665.1 Bison bison bison
GTGGGCCTAGCCTGCCCTTACTCTACATGAGCTGGTTAAGATAGCCAATCAGAAATGGCTCCTGTTTCCTGATAGCATCAACCCAAGTCCCTTTCTTATGGTCTTCCCCAGATCGGTCAGCACAGCCCAGTCCTGCACGTGCTTTCTGAGCCCTTGGACCAAGATGCTCATGGGTGGAGGCACTGGGCGGCTCATGTGTATACTCCCCCCCTTGCTGCAAAGGCACGTAAACTCAACATGTCCAGCCCAGGGGCCTCCTGGCATTTGGTTGGAGGCACTGACAATGGTGTCTGAAATATACAGCAAAAGCATCTTACAACACAGAGGGTACAGGGCAAGGATGAAATGTGTTCTGATTCTAAGCTTAGAATCACTCCAGGACATCCAGCGAAAGAAAAAGACACACGGGTGAGGGGAGCAGGGAGATGTTAGTGCTGGGATGGGGAACATGGAAAACAATTTTCAAAACTGACCAACTTAAAAACCAGTTTTTCTTTCATAGCTTCAGTAGATCAGTGGTTCAGTCCACTGACTTAACAAGTTTTCTTTTTGTTTCCTCATTTACTTTTTTTTTCTCTTTTTGGTGAGAACATTTAAATTCTACTCTCTTAGTACACTTCAGTTAGAAAAT
>NW_011390246.1:0-575 GCF_000754665.1 Bison bison bison
TCAATAAAAAAATTTTTTTTTAAGAATTCAGGAACTTCCCTGGTGATTAAGTGGTTAAGAGTCCACCTGCCAATGCAAGGGACATGGGTTCAATCCCTGATCTGGATTCCACATGCCATGGAGCAACTGAGCCCATGGGCCACAACTACTGAAGCCCATGCACCTAGAGCCCGAGCTCTGCAAGGAGAATCCACTGCAGTGAGAAGCCTGCACACCATAACAACGAGTAGCTCTCTGGTCACCACACCTAGAGAAAGCCCTCGCACAGCAATGAAGACCCAGCATAGCCAAAAAAAAATCAAGAAATCAGTTCCCCTATCCTGATCCAGCCCCCTAATAAGGAGCTCCTTGACACATCTCTATATCTACAGTCCCCATGTCAAGATGCATGTGGATACATCATATACAATTGGTTAAGTCTTTTGATTCTCAGTCAGAATCAGTAAATCATGTGTGGCTGACATAAAAATTGCAGATGACCTGAACGCCAGTACTGGAAACTGGCCCATTAAAGCCTGGATCATAGAATTAGCCTGGGAAGACGGCTGCCTTTTGGCCTTACTTCCAGGGTGATC
>NW_011390247.1:0-617 GCF_000754665.1 Bison bison bison
TCTTTGTTTAGTTGTGTTTGTTTTTAATTTATTCTTAAACAATCCAACAAACTTAAAATTTCAAAAATTATGTATTGATTTCTAGAAAAATCTATTTGGTTGTATCTCAAAATATGCTTGATTATTTTTAACAACACTTTTCTAACTTACAAGATTTCAACCTTCACTTTGGTTTGATCTTTTAGATTTTATTTCTTGCCAGTTCACTAATGAAATAAATGTTTATCTTTAAGAATATTGTACTTAACACTTTTATTATTTTTTTAAGTGAGAAGATTGACCACATTATTTTGCTTCCACAGTATTGATCAAATAATTCGTGAGGGTTAATCTTGCAGATTTTTAACTCAATGAATGAGTATAATTCAGAGATCTTCATGCCCTCCCCTGTGTCAGCTTTTTTAATATGGGGCATGGGGTAGGGCAAAAGTTCAAAACCAGTTTAATATTTTTGTGACTCTGTGCACCTATGGCTTGTATCCTTCAGATCTTGAAATCATTTACTCTTACCCTGGTTATTTGTTCTACAAGCAGGGTCTTTCCCTCAAAATTGGATGAGATTCAATAAAATGGATAAAGGAATCCCTGGTCATCAAGCCATACTTGGGTTCATATTG
>NW_011390248.1:0-569 GCF_000754665.1 Bison bison bison
CCCTTCTCTTTGTCTTGAAAACAAGGGAAAATTTGAGCGACCACACTAACCTGCAAACTATACTCTGCTCAGTTTTTTCGGAACTGTCTGAAGTCCTTTTCTAATGTTTCCTTTCCTCCTCTTACTGGTTATGTCTTAAGACATGATGCACACTTACACTTTACCTCCAGAGGCATCCTTCTCCTTCTCTTCATTATGATTCACCGGATCCTCTCCATTTACTTCCTCCTTCCCAGGTGTGATATCCTGAATCTCAGCTGGCGGTTCCTCTTGTTGAGGTTGCTCAACACTGGGCGGCTGGTCCTAGTAGAGAGTGCATACAAATAAAAACTTTTTGTTGTTAATACATCTAATAGCATAAATATACATAATACATAGATATATCTGAGCATAAGTAAACCTAACAACATTTTCCCAACACAATTCTATGTACTTTTAATAAAGTTACTCTTCCCACAGAGAAGTGTTAGCTCCCGTAAGAGTTACCCAGAAAGACTTTGGAAGTTATTTAAATCTATGTTGGGATGGAAGTATGCAGTCTGTTGTCAATAAGCAGGAGGAGGGAGTCA
>NW_011390249.1:0-719 GCF_000754665.1 Bison bison bison
CACGAATTTTTCCTGCCACTAAATATCCCTCTCTCCAAGATTCCTGCAGGTGGCGCTACTGGTAAAGAACACACTGGCTAGTGCAGGAGACCTAAGACACATCAGTCCAATCCCTGGGCGGGGAAGATCCCCTGAAGAAGGAAATGGCAACCCACGCCAGTATCCAAGACTGGAAAATCTCAGGGACTGAGGATTCTGACAGGCTACAGTCCATGAGGTCACAAAGAGATGGACAGGACTCAATCCACTTAGCATGTATACAAGATTCCAGCAATCATTCAGGTGCACAAAGCATACTCAGGCAGGAAATCTGGGCTTCTCTTATTAAGTCATCAAAATAATCCCTTTAGGTCTGTGTCCATCTAGATTTTCTCAGGCCCTGGGACTCTTCTGGATTCTTGCCTGCTAGCACATTGGAGTCCCAGGGGGCATTTCCAGACACCATCTGCCATGGAAGTGCTGCCCCTGGGTTCCTGATTTACCCAGAGTGCCAGTGAACTCTCATGAGGTGGGCTGTACACAATCCTGTGCTATGGCATATATAGCCTAATTGAAAACCATGCTTCCTGTACCTTGTGGTCTTGTTCACAATTAGGTACCTTACTCCACATCCCATTGGGGAACTGTCCAGGAGGTCTTACTGTTCAGAGTTCACCGACATGCTATGGACCGACAGAATTTCTGTTGATTACTTTACTGGTGGCTTTTAAAACTAGAGG
>NW_011390250.1:0-905 GCF_000754665.1 Bison bison bison
TTTTGAGAGCAGTGGTGGTGACATTATCTGATTTACATTTTAAAGAATTCCTCTGGGGTTCTCTGGCAAGGCAAGAACAGAAATAGGGGGCTCTATTTTCAGGTAAAAGGATGAATGAACTTCAAGTGAACACACAGAGCCTTTTACTAAAGTAAAAATATCTACCAAGCCCTTCATAGAACCATGCTCCCAACAATTGCAAAATGAGATCCGTGGCTCCAAAGCAAAGTATTCTTCCACATTCCCATCTATCAGTGTCTCTTTCTATTGCAAATGGAAACCATCTTCTTCCATTTTCTTTATGACATTAAGTGCCCTTTTCACACCTTAAGCAGTATTAAGCAACAATATCATATTTATTTATAAAATAGATCCAACAAGTAAAATTCTAGGGTCAATAGGCTATATCACTTATTATAACACTGGTATGTGTAATTAACTTTTGTTTTTTAAAAATAAACCTTGAGATTATCAGAGACAGAAAGGTCTTTTCTTATTTAAAATCAACTTTCTGACACAAACTAGAAATCAAAATTTAATTTCTAAGTGGAACCTACTCCTGAAACAGACCTCTGTATCATTTTTTCCATGAGAAAATTTTACATTTAATGAATCATTAAATGAATTCTCATAATTCTTATGAGATTGAGTAAAAATATAAATTTAATTAGGTGAACAAGGGAAAGGGAAACAATATTAACCTCATATAAATTCATTTTAACTATATCTTCAAGTTCACTTAATCACATTTAAATTATAGATTTTTAAAATTAAAGTGAAAGTAACAAATCACAAGATCAGTCTCTTCAAGTTATACAATTCAGTGGAATTTAGTGCATTCACAATTCTGTACAAATACTGCCTCTATTTAGTTCTAAAATTTTTCATAACCTCCAAATAAGTCT
>NW_011390251.1:0-632 GCF_000754665.1 Bison bison bison
TTCTTGTCTTACATCAAGGTCCTAGTCTCCTGAGAATTCCAAGTTGGAAATCAGGATGATCCTCATATGATCCTAGTCCATCGGGGCCTCTGAGAATAGACAGTGGGGATGCAACTTGAGTCCTTCTGATTCCTCTTGCTTAGCATCCTCACTACATCTACCACAGCCTGGGACTGCTCCTTCTACTGATCTAAGATTCCTCTTCTTAGTCTTTGGGTGACCACTATATTCAGGGGTGATTGTCTCCTTATTCCTCCTTCATGGAGGTTCCCATATCAGCTTCTGTCCCTCGATTAAAGTCTTCCTGGGGAATGCATATTCCTACAAACAGTGAGCAGTTACCCTACAGCAAATCTTGGAGAAAATGGGTCTCAGTCCCAAAAGTGATGTAAGATTAGGAAAATGCAGCAGAAATTAAGGAGCTCAGGACAGATGTTATGATGTCAAAGAGATAGAGGTGATATATTCCTGCTCTTCAGCCAGATTTAGGGTGTGTGCTTAATCGCTGTCATGTTCCACTCTTTGTGACCCCATGTACTGTAGCTCGCCAGGCTCCCATGTCCATGCAGATTCTCCAGGCAAGAATACTGAAGTGTGTTATATGCCCTCCACCAGGGATTGTGCCCAACCCA
>NW_011390252.1:0-651 GCF_000754665.1 Bison bison bison
TACGAGACAGCAAAAGAGACACTGATGTATAGAACAGTCTTATGGACTCTGTGGGAGAGGGAGAGGGTGGGAAGATTGGGAGAATGGCAATGAAACATGTAAAATATCATGTAGGAAACGAGTTGCCAGTCCAGGTTCGATGCATGACGCTGGATGCTTGGGGCTGGTGTACTGGGACGGCCCAGAGGGATGGTATGGGGAGGGAGGAGGGAGGAGGGTTCGGGATGGGGAACACATGTATACCTGTGGCGGATTCATTTTGATATTTGGCAAAACTAATACAATTATGTAAAGTTTAAAAAATAAAATAAAATTAGAGGAAAAAAAAAAAGAAAAAAAAAAAAATGAAAGCATGTTACTACTGTATAACAGTAGGTACTTTCCTCAGCAGAAATGTTTCCTCCTTGAAAAGAATTTTGTAATTGTTGGTCAAACGGAAACTGAGAGATCTAATGTGAAATAGGAAACACTTTTCAACAGTGGAGCCTTTCTATTTTCTTTTGGGGTCATTGACTTAAGGAGTTTTAGTTTTCTGAGAAGAAAAGTCAGAGAAAAGAAGACTTAGTGCAGAGAATAAAAGATGCTGACACCCTCACACTGTTTTCTTGTCTGTCATCACAGGTTTATGAAACAGCCAAGGAGATTTCTTCA
>NW_011390253.1:0-514 GCF_000754665.1 Bison bison bison
GCCCGCCAGTCCCGCAGCTTATTCAGCGCGTCGGAATGCGTGGCTGCCGAGCGCCGGCAGTATGTTGGTAAACAGACGCCGGGTCGGAGGAGGTGCCGCCCAGCGCCCAGCCGGCCCAGCACGCGCGCAGCGCGCACGCCCCCGCGGGGCGCCCTGGGCCAGGCACGCCGCGACCGCCGCGATTGCGTCTCACCGCCACCGCACCCCCCGCACCCCGCCCCGTCCTCCCTTCCGCTTCCGGCAGGGGCCCGGGTTCGGTTGCGACAGCGCCGCTCCTGCAGGCCCCCGAGGCCCAATGAGGGATCTGCCGTCTGGGCTTCAGCCAGTGCGGCGCCCCGCCTTTCCTGGCGCCGCGTGAGGCTTCAGCCTCGCACGAAGCTGGACAAAATCTGGGAGTGGGACGCGAGTCCAGTTTGATGGCTGCTCCTCGGAGGGAAATCCCTGCTGGGTGCTGGGAATACGGCAAGCCGGGTTCGTGGCCTCATCGTTCCAGCCTGTGTGCAGGGCCTGGCCC
>NW_011390254.1:0-675 GCF_000754665.1 Bison bison bison
ATTAATCCTAATTAACTGATCATTTAAAGTCTCATCTACTTTAACAAGAGCCAACTCTGTCTCATTAGTCAACTTTCTCTTAGAACTGGAATTAGGATTGCTTTTTAAGCAATCAAACAAAGGCTTTAAATCTGCAGTAGTCAGTTTTAAATGTGGGCGTATCCAATCAATGTCCCCTAATAATTTTTGGAAATCATTTAAAGTTAGTAAACAATCTCTCTGTGGCTTCAAAGGGGCATTATCAGTTTTCAAAACTTTTGGCAGACCTAAATATGAGAAGCAAGTTAAGAGGTGTTGCACAACATCTTTATAAGCTTCTCCAGTTATCGTTTTGTAACCTAAATCTGGTCTATAGCCTTTTAGATGACAAGCAACCATCTAATCTTTGCTTGAATACTTCCAGCAATGGGGAACTCACTATGCTTCAAGGTTTTAAACTCTCCCTCACCTTTTTCTCTACAGCATTCCCACCCCGCATACCACTTTCTCTAATCCCACCAACTCATTTTCAGTAGTATGTGTTGGCTAGGAGCTGGGCCAGTCTTTCTGCACCCCACTCCAGTACTACTGCCTGGAAAATCCCATTGAAGGAGGAGCCTGGCAGGCTGCAGTCCATGGGGTTGTGAAGAGTAAGACACGACTGAGCGACTTCACTTTCACTTTTCACTTTCATGC
>NW_011390255.1:0-528 GCF_000754665.1 Bison bison bison
AGCAGCAGCAGCATACCCATTTGAATGCAGAGTTCCAAAGAATAGCAAGGAGAGATAAGAAAGCCTTCCTCAGTGATCAGTGCAAAGAAATAGAGGAAAACAATAGAATGGGAAAGACTAGAGATCTCTTCAACAAAATTAGAGATACCAAGGGAACATTTCATGCAAAGATGGGCTCAATAAAGGACAGAAATGGTATGGACCTAACAGAAGCAGAAGATACTAAGAAGAGGTAGCAAATACATACAGAGGAACAATACAAAAAAGATCTTCATGACCCAGATAATCACAATGGTGTGATCACTCACCTAGAGCCAAACATCCTAGAATGTGAAGTCAAGTGGGCCTTAGGGTTGCATCACTATAAACAAAGCTAGTGGAGGTGATGTAATTCCAGTTGAGCTATTTCAAATCCTATAAGATGATGCTGTGAAAGTGCTGCACTCCTTATGCCAACAAATTTGGAAAACTCATCAGTGGCCACAGAACTGGAAAAGGTCAGTTTTCATTCCAATCCCAAAGAAAGGC
>NW_011390256.1:0-579 GCF_000754665.1 Bison bison bison
AACCAAAGGAAGAAAGAATTCAACCTTGAAGCCTGGGAAAATGAGATCTCAGACAAAGTTAAAATAATAATAATAATAATAATGAAAAGGCAGAGAAATACTACACAAATGAAGGAACAAAATAGAAAAACAGAAGTCAAAATAAATGAAGAGGAAATAGAAAAACTATTTGAAAAAGAATTCAGAATAATGATAATAAAGATGATCAAAAACCTTGAAAAAATGGAGAAAATGCAAGAATCAATTAACAAATGCCTAGAAGAATTAAAAAGTAAACATACAGAGATAAACAACAAAATTACTGAAATTAAAAATATTCTGGAAGGAATCAATAGCAGAATATCTGAAGCAGAAGAACGAATCCATGAGCTGGAAGATAAAATGGTATAAATAACTTCTGAAGAGCAGAATAAAATAAAAAGAATGAAAAGAACTGAGGATAGTCTCAGAGACCTCTGGGATAATACCAAACACACCAACATCCAAATTATAGGGGTCCAAGAAGAAGATGAGAAAAAGAAAGGGTATGAGAAAATTTTTGAAGAGATTATAGTTGAAAATTTCCCCAACGTGGAAGAG
>NW_011390257.1:0-623 GCF_000754665.1 Bison bison bison
TTTTAAAATTTGTATTTCCTAGACTTGATAAATAATTGCGATAACACAACTTGCTGAGATATTTTCTACCTGAATTAGCGTACATTGAAATATACTTGTTTCTCTTTAAAATTTCTTGTCTTCATTAAGCTGTGTCTGTTGAATTTCATTGCTTTTTTACTTTTTGAGTTGCATCTTATAAAATTAACTGTTCTCCCAACAGCCCAATAACTCTCTGTTCATTTTCCACTTTAAGATGATTTGTTTTAGACACAGTGTTATTTCAATTTAATTATACTAACAGATATACAGTAGGATTCCAGTCTATCTTCTTTTGTTTGTCTAGGACTCTCAGGTGGGAAAAAGCAAAACTGAAATATCCTTTAATTCAGTAAAGAACAACCAGAACAAAAATCCTCTATTGAAAAAAAAAAATGAAGATGGCCTCATTTAGATTTGTGACATATCAGGCATGTGAACACCAACAATTTGATGGACAGAACAAAGTTACTAGGACTTTGTGTATAAGATTAATTTAATTAGTGTACCCCAAAGTGAGATTTTAAGATCATATATTGACCTAAAGTCTAACATAAACTGTTTCTAAAACGTTCTGAAGAACTGGATCGGATCTCCCCAGCCTA
>NW_011390258.1:0-582 GCF_000754665.1 Bison bison bison
GTGATGGAGACACTATTCCTAATGTTATTTTCTTGCTTTGTGCGAAATCACCACTTGAAGGTATCCAGTAGAGTGGTCAGCATGTTCTAGGATTATGAGAGAGAAAGTATCACGAGAACCTGATACATCTTTCCAGGTTATTTTCTGCCTTTGGAGACTCGGTCAAGGGCACCATGACAGTGTTGTTCATGTATATCAAGGACCATATATTTTAGTGTCTGTAAATGGTATGGGAATTTATCCCAGGACAAGTTTGTCCAAGTTCACATTCTCTATCTATGAGGCTATTGGCTACACTGTTGTTCTTTGCATTGTAAGTATTTTTTAATTTTAGCATTGAGTTCAAATTTCTGTGTTACTCTTAGTGTTTCTGTTTTGTATTTGCAATGGGTTGGATGGTCCCATTGATTGGGAAATGGTCCCTATGGTGGAACTGGTGATCAGTCCCTCTTAAAATTCTTAATATATTCTTTGTACTCATTTACTATCAGATGTATGATTTCCACATATTTTCTCTTTTACTGTTGATTGTCTTTTCAAACTCACTGCACGTTAATGCACAGTCGTTTATAATTTGGATAT
>NW_011390259.1:0-720 GCF_000754665.1 Bison bison bison
CCCTCTCCCACAGGAAGCTACTGCTGTGAAAATCTAAATCCATAAAGTAGTTTTGCCTGTTCTGGATCTTCATATAAATGAAATTATACAGTAAGCATAATTTGGGGTCTTGTTCCTGTTGCTCAGCATATTTTTGGGATTCATCCATGTTGTTGCATATAGCAGTGGTTCATTCCTTCATGTCATTTCAGAGTAGTCTGTTGTCTGAATATACCACAATTTATTTACTTATTTTCACTTTGACATATGTTTGGATTGTTTCCATTTAGAACTTATTAATACTATAAATAAATAATACAAATTATTAACTTCATATCAACTTATGAATAAATTTACTATGAACATTATTGTACAAATATTTGTGGATATATATTTTTTTATATAATTTTATTTATTTATTTGTTTTGGCTGTGCTGGGTGTTCATTGCTGCGAGGGCTTTTCTCTAGTTGCAGTGAGTGAGGCTACTCTTCATTGGCAGTACATGGTCTTATCATTGTAGTGACTTATCTTGTTGTGGAGCATGGGTTCGAGTAATTGTGGCACATGGGCTTGTAGGATCTTCCTGGATAAGGGATTGAACCCCTGTCTCTTGCATTGGCGGGCAGGTGGGCTCTTTACCACTGAGCCACTAGGGAAGCCTGTATCTCAGGTATATACCTAGGTGGTGCAGTGGTAAAGAATCCACTTGCCAATGCAGCATGCAAGAGACATGGGTTTGA
>NW_011390260.1:0-693 GCF_000754665.1 Bison bison bison
CCAGGTTCCTCCGTCCATGGGATTTTCCAGGCAAGAGTACCGGAGTGGGGTGCCATTGCCTTCTCCAATTCACCACTTAAGGAAAGTTAAAGTGCCTAATATCCCAATAAGATCATTTTTTTTAAAGGGGTAAAAAGCATTTCTATATCCTTATATATTAAATGGGTTCCAAATATAAGATTGCTATGAAATAAGGCATACAGTTTGAATCTTCATTTTATTTGTCTACAAGATCGACATCTATTGATGACTCCTGCCTGTCCCTAGTGCTCTCTTCCCTTGGCCGATGGCACGAAATGACTCTGATGCTCGTGCTAACTCAGCAATAGTCTTTACTGGTCCCTGTTCTTATCCAAGAATTGTTTCTGTTCAGGTTTTTACTATTTCAAGTCATTATTATCCCATTCTTGAATTACTGCAAATCTTTCAAGAGAATTTTCCTTGTCTCTGGCATTTTCCCTCTCTGAAATCATATTCTTTTAGCAACTTTGCATGTTACTGTGTGTATACCTTAACTTAGCACTTATGACACAGTACTGCAACTGTCAATTCAGTTGTCTTGTTATACATCTAGACAGTAAATTCATTAAATATGGAATTAACTTTTTCAACACTGTATTACTAGCTCATTGTAAAATGTGTAAAAACATATGATAAGCAAAAATACAATTTTCAGTAAACAACCCCCTTGAT
>NW_011390261.1:0-549 GCF_000754665.1 Bison bison bison
ACAATACAGTGAAATTCACAAGGTCTGATGAAATAAAAACTCTTTTACATGTATAAAAGCTTAAGGAATGTGTAACCAGCAGACTTGCACTTCATGAAATCTTAAATAAATTGGTTCAGATGTAAAGTTAATATTAATTCTGTGGGTAAGTACATAATACTGTTTCTTCATTAAAAACCTTTTAACAAATATTAACTATTTGAATAACAGTGGTAACAATAAAATGTGAGGTTTCTAACCAAAGTAGGACTAAATGTGTGAAAGTAATGGCAAAATGACCAGGAAAAAAGAGACAGGGAGGTACATTATGGGAAGTTCCTTTTACTATATGTGAAGAGTAATATTACTTGAAGGCAAACAGTTATATGTTGAATATACATATTATTAAAACAAAGCAACCACTAAAATAGCAAAACCCAAACTGACAGCTAATAAGCAAAAAAAAAAAAAAGGAAGATGAAGACAAAGTGGAATTGTAAAAAAGAAAAAACAAACTTTAATTCTAAAGGAGGCAGGAAAGGAGAAATGCACAGAGCAAAACAAAAAAAA
>NW_011390262.1:0-588 GCF_000754665.1 Bison bison bison
AGCTATGGATCTTGAGCAGGGTTCTGGGGTCCCTTGCAGCGTGAAACATTATCCCTTTAGTCAGTGGACTGTGGAGAGGTGAGTGGATGAGGATGGAGTGGGAAGCCTGTGGGGACTACAGCCATGGTGACCAGGTGACAGCTATTTACAAACATGATACAATATTTCAGGATTATAACAGCCTGATGAATAGTGTGGATCCTATCTGAATTTAGAAAAGAATTATAATTTTCAGAGCGGGCAACATCAGAGTGGGCAACCTTTACTGAAATGTGTAATGGAGATGCTTCTTTCTGTTGGCTAGCTTAGTGTTTTAAAAGCAGGGAAAGTTAGCAGAAACAGAAACTGAGGATGAAAACGTTCCTCTACATTGGCATGCCTCTATGTGTGTGCATATCGTGGAGGAGGGGGACATTTTTTCCTGGGCTGCCTCCTCTGCTTACCCTGCACAGAAGAACATTCTGATGTATTTATTGGTTAAATTGTTGGGAATATTGACTCACTGTATGTGGAAGGCTGTGCATTTATTTACCCGTGAGTTTGTTTCTACTGCAGCCTCCATCAGATAACCAGATGCATGAGGTCAGC
>NW_011390263.1:0-672 GCF_000754665.1 Bison bison bison
ATTGTCTTGATTATCTTCCCTTCTATCTTATTTTGCCTAGAATTTGATGAGTCACATGTTAAATAATAAGCACAGAAAAATTTATATAGAGAAAAAACACATATTGGTGGTTTAAAGAACATTTTGAAGGGTTGTCTGGTAAATAAAATATTGTGACAATAATATTTTGAATAGTCCACTGAGTATTCAGTGAGGTTGTGTATGTGTCAGTTTATTTACTTAAAGAAGAGACCCAAGCCCCCATTTTGAATACTAACTCCAAAGTGGTACTAAATTCATGAATTTCAGAAAAAATCCTCCATGGGACTTTATTAAGCTCATATTATCAAATAAACTGATCCAGTGACTAAAAAATATCCATAAATATAGTATTAAAAACAGATTTCTTCACTATCTTGGATCTGGATGTCAGAGACCATTTTTAAAGTGACAATAAAATATTAGATTTAGGGAAAAGTAAATTAATTCGAATACTTCAAAATGTCAATCTGAGACTATGAAATACTAGAATCTGAAATGAGAGGCAGAGAAAAGCACTTCACAGGAAATAATCTATTCATCGCAAATTTTCATCTCAACTTTTCCCTCTATCTGCACAGAAACAGAAAACAAAATATTGCCCCCCTTCCAAAATACATTTTTCCTGAGAGAAGCAACCTTATGCTTAGTTTC
>NW_011390264.1:0-657 GCF_000754665.1 Bison bison bison
AGAAGGAGTGATGTGTGGAAGACTCACAACTCTGATTGGCACCAGCGACCATCACAGCATGTGGTTCCTGGGAGAGTTCTGACAGCCTCAGTCAAGGCTCCAGGTCACAGAATTGAATTCCTGCTCTAGAGTCCTGGGATTCCTGGGATGAGATGGTGGGAGATGCCCTAACACTGCTTCTCTACTACTGCTACGTGTGTGTATATGTGTGTGTGTTAGTCACTCAGCTGTGACCAACTCATTGTGCCTCCATGGACTGTAGCCCCTCCAGGCTCCTCTGTCCATGGGATTTCCCAGGAAAGAATACCGAAGTGGGTTGTCATTTCCTTCTCCAGAGAATCTTCCTGACCCAGGTATCGAACTCAGATCTCCTGCATTGCAGGCAGATTCTTTATCATCTGAGCCATCAGGAAAGCAAGTTAACAGTAGTACATAATACTACTACTATGTACTACTGCTATTGCCTGGAAAGTTCCATGGACAGAGGAACCTGGCATGGGTTCCCAAGGTGCTGGCCACAACTGGGCACATCAGCATCAGCACATGTACTACTGTTAACTGGTGGTGTAATATCACATGCTAATGCCAACTCACTTAATCCTCACCAAAATCAGTCATCTTGGTGGGATCATCACCCTCCTTTTACTAATCAGAGAG
>NW_011390265.1:0-580 GCF_000754665.1 Bison bison bison
TGGTATCTCTAATTTTCTTGAAGAGATCTCTAGTCTTTCCCATTCTGTTGTTTTCCTCTGTTTCTTTGCATTGATTGCTGAGGAAGGCTTTCCTATCTCTCCTTGCTATTCTTTGGAACTCTGCATCCATTGCCTTCTCCATTCAGATGCTTATATCTTTCCTTTTCTTCTTTGCTTTTTGCTCCTCTTCTTTTCACAGCTATTTGTAAGGCCTCCTCAGACAACCATTTATGCAGGGTATATCATGCGAAATGCCAGGCTTGATGAAGCACAAGCTGGAATCAAGATTGCCAGGAGAAATATCAGTAACCTCAGATATGCAGCTGATACCACTCTAATGGCAGAAAGTGAAAAGGAACTAAAGAGCCTCCTGATGAGGTTGAAAGAGGAGAGTAAGAAAGCTGGCTTAAAACTCAACATTAAAAAAACTAAGATCATGGCATCCACTGCCATCACTTCATGGCAAATAAATGGGGAAACAGTGGAAACAGTGTCAGACTTTATTTTCTTGTCTCCAAAATCACTGCAGATGGTGACTGCAGCCATGAAATTAAAAGACGCTTGCTCCTTGGAAGAAAAG
>NW_011390266.1:0-675 GCF_000754665.1 Bison bison bison
ATAGGACTGTCGGGAAAGACCACTGAGGTATAGTTTATGAAAGTGATTTTCAGCTATACAAGTGATGAGAATGGATAAGTGACACTGAGCAATTTGTTTGGACCCCATCCACTGTGGCTTATTATGGAGAAACACTCCCACTTTTTCATCCTATTCTATGAACCAACGAGCCCTGAACTCTTTGCAGATATCTGAGCTCTACATCAGGAGGAAAAAAAAAAATCCTTGTCCTGGATCATAATCAGGAAGATTCGACCTCAGAATCTCAGTAACCCCCCTCCCCTGACTTTCAGTATCCCTGTGATCATAGAAGTATTTTGACAATCTTCCCTGCACTTTGCCAAACAACACACCCCAGAGTTGCCTAATTCTGTTTGTATTATCACATATCTGTGGTAATTGTGTATATTTGTCCTCATTTCTTCTGGATTCATTTTGAAGCAGAGACTATACAAATGGGAACTGATTTGGGATTGACTCAAATGACTCACATTTGGACAATTCCCACTTTTCTGTATGTAGTTAAAGTGTTATTTAGTTGCTTATGTGTGTTTAATTAATCATTGGTGTTTTATCCAACAGTGGTGTTTCAACCAACATTTTCGTATGTCACCACCCAGCAGACTCACTTTCAGCCCAATTATTGTACCCTCAGAAAATGTAAACTCACTTGAA
>NW_011390267.1:0-567 GCF_000754665.1 Bison bison bison
TCAATTGATCTATGACAAATGAGGCAAAAATATAAAGTGAGAAAAAATTCTCTTTGGTAATGATGTTGGGAAAACTTAGCAGCTACATGCTGCCAAAATTAAATTGGATCACTTTCTTATACCTCATACAAATGTAAACTCAAAATGGATAACAGATTTAAACATTAGATCAGAAATTATAAAACTCCTAGAAGAAAACATAAGCAGTAAATCCTTTTCCATTGGTCTAAGCAATGCATTTTTTGGATCTGTCTCCTTAGACAAGGACAACAAAGTTAAAAATAAATAAATAAATATCAAACTAAAAAGCTTTTGCACAGTGATGGAAGCCATCAACAAAACATATAAAGGCAACTGACTGAAAGGGAAAAGGTATTTGCAAATGATATATCTGTTAAGGGGTTAATGTCTAAAATGCACAAAGAACTCATTCAACTCAATAAAAAAAAGTCTGATTAAAAATGAGTAGAGGGCCTGAATAGACATTTTCCAAAGAGAACACATAGGATAGCCAACAGACCACATGAATAGACGCTCAGTAACACTAGCTATCAGGAAATGCAAATC
>NW_011390268.1:0-604 GCF_000754665.1 Bison bison bison
TACCCTCTCTGAGGATGGGGCCCCAAGCTTTTATCTCTGTAGAGAGGCATGGTAGAAATCTTAGCAAATGTGACATCACAGACCTACTTCTAAGACCCGTGCCAGTGGGGACCCTCCAGTCTTCCTCTTAAAACTATTCTCATATGCAGATACATGAACAGCTGAGAGGCCCAACCCTCTGGACAAAGGCCCCCCCAAATCGTTCTGAGATTTCATGCTCTGGGACAGAGATCTGCAAACAGTTCAGACTGCTCATCCTGGACACCAACCCCAAACAGCTCTAACAGGTCACACCTGAGAACACAGATGCACTCCAGCTCAGAAATTCCAACTGTGGCCTTGGATGAATTAGGATATCTAAGAGAAACAGCATTGCTCACAGCCAGTTCTACAGGGTTAACTTGTAACCTCTGTGGTTCCTGAATGACAGTGCAATCTGAAGGAATTCTGGGTGACAAACAGGAAGAGGCACACTGTGCTTTGGACAAACTGGCCCTTATTTAGTCCCACGCCTACCTCAGGAAAAGGTTCAGTGACCCCAGATTCTGGCAACTTCCCACATACACAAAAGCATGGAAATGATTAACTTGCAATGTCTGATCTC
>NW_011390269.1:0-559 GCF_000754665.1 Bison bison bison
TGAAAAAGCCCCTAGGTCATGGAGCTGTCTGACAAGATTAGATCCTAGCTAGAAGAAAAGGGAAAGGAATGAGGGGAACTTCGTGAGACAAAATGACTTGAGTCTTATCTGCTCTGTCTCCTTATTGGCTATGACATGACATAACTGGGCTTCCCTGGTGGCTCAGACGGTAAAGAATCTGCCTGCAGTGTTGGAGACCTGGGTTTGATCCCTGTGTTGGGAAGATCCCCTGGAGGAGGCCACGGCAACCCACTCCAGTATTCTTGCCTGAAGAATCTGCATACATAGAAGTGCCTGACGGACTACAGTCCATGGGGTCACAAAGAGTCAGACGCGACTGAGCGACTAAGCACAGCATGTGACATAACTAAGAGTATCAGTACTGGCTCTGACACATACTGAGTGAAGGTGAGAAAGGTATTTACATCCTTTGGATCTGTTTCCCCATTTCTAAAATGGAAATTACAAGTTTACAGTAAATATTTGTTATGAAGAATAAACAAGATAACGTGAAGTAGGCATTACGTTGCAAATGGATTTGGCTTATTCTACTCCAATT
>NW_011390270.1:0-631 GCF_000754665.1 Bison bison bison
TCTCATGACTAGATTAAAGCCATACGTCTTTGGCACATGTGCTTCTCTCTACATTATGTCAATATGTCTTATTACTGGTGATGTCTAACTTGATCACTTGATTAAGCTGGTATTTGAAAGATTTCTCCACTATAAAATAACTATTTCCCTTTAATAATAAATAAATATGTGGGGGAAGATACTTTGAAACTATTCAAATACCTAATTTCTTCTTAAACTTTCTCCTTTTACTTTTAGCATCGATTGGTGAATCTTGTCTCTGACAATTATTGCTGCTATCTCATAATGATAATTTTTAATTTCCCTCATGCCCTCTACACTTATTAGCTGGAATTTTTCTATAAGGAAGATCCATTCCTTTGCTCCTACCAGCTTTCTTTGTGATTAGTGTTTGCAGATTATATCCTTTTCCATTCTTTTACTTTTAACCTACCTGTGTCATTAATTTAAAACGAGTTACAGTTAGCGCTCAAACAAGGTAGTTTTAACTGCATGCATCCATTTCTGTGCAGACAATTTTCAATAGCTGTTTTGCCAAAAGCTTTCACTTTTGTCTCAGGTTCAAGGGATTTGTTAACAAAATAAGTCACTCGTTCTATAAAAATAAATAATACCAGTATTTATTAGAGAA
>NW_011390271.1:0-553 GCF_000754665.1 Bison bison bison
ATAGACTTGGATTACTGTGATATTGAATGGTTTGCCTTGGAAACAAATAGAGATCATTCTGTCATTTTTTAGATTGCTCCCAATCTCAATTAATTAATATTAGTCATTAATTAATTAGTTATTAGAGAAATGGAAGCCAAAATCAAGATGAGATAACACCACTGCTATGTCCACTGTAATGACTATAATTTTTTTAAAAAAACTAAAGATCAAGAGTTCAATCCAGTAAGAAGACATAACAATTGTAATTATTTATGCACCCATCATAGGAGCACCTCCATGATAAGGAAATTGCTATCAGCCATAAAGGGGGAAATCAACATTAACACAATAGTAGTAGGAGACTTTAACACCCCACTTACACCAGTAGATCATCCAGACAGAAAATCAATAAGAAAACACAAGCCCTAAATGATATATTTGACCAGATAGAATTAATTGGTATTTATATGCCATTCCATCCAAAAGCAGCAGAATACAACTTCTTCTCAGGTGCACACAGAATATTCTCCATGATAGACCATATCTTGTGTCATAAATCAAGCCTCTGTAA
>NW_011390272.1:0-783 GCF_000754665.1 Bison bison bison
CTATGGTACCTGGAAGCAACTACATGATTTAGATGTTGTGGGTTTGTGTGAATCAGGGTTGGGGGCCCTTGTGTGAGTCCAGGTGGTGTGATTCTGAAGTTCTGTGTCTGTGTGTGTTGCCTCTGGAGATGTTTCCCTGTTACACAGCACTAGTCAACTGTGAACTTTCTAAACACTTCTCACTACCACTGCACACGGGCCATATATTACCTGATTCTTTCCTCAACTCAGTCTTTCCTCAAAAGTGAAAGTGAAAGTCATTCAGTTTGTATTCAAATCTTTGCGGCTCCATGCACTAGAGTCCATGGAATTCTCCAGGCCAGAATCCTGGAGTGGGTAGTCTTTCCCTTCTCCAGGGGATCTTCCAAACCGAGGGATCAAACACAGGTCTCGAGCATTGCAGGCAGATTCTTTAACAACTGAGCTATCAGGGAACCCATTCCCCAAAATAGCTTAATATTAATTTTCCTCAAGTGAAGATGGCAATTGGACAAATGGCCCAAAATCTTAACCTCCTAGTGGAAAAGCCAAACTGAATACCTAGGGTTGATCCAAATTTGGCTCTTCTGAATGGGTAAGCTGCTCCTACCAGTCAGCCACGTGATCCCCAGTCATGTGGAAAGGGGGTCCTGGCATCTATATCCATCCCTGGAGGTAGTAGCAGGCCCAGGGGTCCAGATCGTGCCCATCATTATAATTATAAGGTGGGCACAGTGGTCAAAGAACCCAGGGTAAACATAGGTGGATTATCGCCAACTTTGGCACATTCATTATTGGGAAGAG
>NW_011390273.1:0-546 GCF_000754665.1 Bison bison bison
AGGCAAGAACACTGGAGAGGACTGCCACGCCTTCCTTCAGGGGATCTTCCCGGCCCAAGGTTTGAACCTGTGTCTCCGGCATTGCAAGTGGATTCTTTACCCACTGAGCCACCTGAGAAGCCCAATTCCTGAGACATAGATAACATTTAATATATAGGAAGGAAGGAGGAAGGGCAGTGAGGAAGGGAACAGGGGGAGGAAGGTAGGAGGGAAGAAAGAGATGTGGGAAAGGATCACATTAAGGAAAGGGAAAGATGGGCAAAAATCTAGTGATAAGAGCAACGAGAAGACCAGGAGGACAGAGGGTCACAAAGACAAGGAGATAGTTCTAAGGAAGCTAGGCAGACTGCTGCAAAACAAGAGCACCAAGAGATTACTAAGGAAAGCCCATGACTTTCTTACTAGTGTATCATGAGCTACAAGCATTCAGGGAACAGATGAACTTTATGGAAGATTTCAAGGAAGATTATTTTTGAAGGAGCAGGAACAGATGTTCCTTTTAATTTATGTTTATTTCATGTGTTTGTTTTCTTGCCTTTTTAGGAC
>NW_011390274.1:0-568 GCF_000754665.1 Bison bison bison
AACATGATATATTTCTCCATAGGGTTTTTCTCCTCTTTGATTACTTTCATCAGTGTTTCATAGTTTTCTGAGTAGGTAGGTTGATTGAAGAATCCTTACATTCCTGCAGTAAATATCACTTTATCATTTTACATGATCATTTTAACAGGATATTGGATTCTATTTGTTAGTATTTTGATCAGCATTATTGTTCCTATGCCCAGCAGTGGTATTAGTCTGTAATTTTGTTTTTGTGTGTGATATCTTTGTCAGGTTTGGTAACAGGGTGATGGTCACCTTGGATATCAAATTTGGGAACATTCCTCCCTCTGCAGTTTTGTAGAAGAGTTTAAGAAGAATAGGAATTTCTGTAAATATTAGATAGAATTTGCCTGTGAAGTTCATCTGATTCTGGACTTTGTTCTTTGGAAGATTTTTATTTTCAGTTTCAATTTTATTTATTCTGATTAGTCTGTTTACATTTTCTGATTCTTACTGATTCTATCTTAGAACACTGTATCTTTCTAAGAATTTGTCCATTTCTTCCAGGATGTCCATTTTATGCCATATAGTTGCATGTAGTAGTCTC
>NW_011390275.1:0-521 GCF_000754665.1 Bison bison bison
ACTCAGCAGTGGCCACAGGACTGGAAAAGGTCACTTTTCATTTCAATCCCAAAGAAGGGCAATGCCAAAGAGTGTTCAAACTACATTGTATAATTGTGCTCACTTCACATGCTAGCAAGGTAATGCTTAAAATCCGTCATGCTAGGCATCCACAGTACCTGAACTGAGAACTTCTAGATGTACAAGCTGGATTTCGAAAAGGCAGAGGAACCAGAGATCAAATTGCCAACATCTGAATCATAGAGATATCCAGAAAAACATCTTCTGCTTCACTGACTACATGAAAGCCTTTGACTGTGTAGATCACAACAAACTGTGGACAATTCTTAAAGAGATGGGAATACCAGACCACCTTATCTGCCTCCTCTGAAACCTGTATGCAGGTCAAGAACAGCTAGAACTGGACACAGAACAACGGACCAGTTCAAAAATGGGAAAGGACTACATTAAGGATGCATATTGTCACACTGCTTATTTAACTTCTATGCAGAATACATCATGTAAAATGCCAGGCTGTAGGA
>NW_011390276.1:0-616 GCF_000754665.1 Bison bison bison
TATAAATATAAAGTATTTTAAGCATTTCTGGAAATAGAAAGTAACAGAAAGACAATTCTAATTTATTTGGGCTTATATGGGTTTTAAATTCCTGGCTTAATAGATCTATGGAAATAAATAACTTAGAAATTTTTTTTACCTTGATCTTTATGACTAGATGGTGTTGACATGCTTTTTACACAATATAATTTGAAATAACCATCAATGGCTTTCCTCAATGCCTATTTGATATTTTGTTAAATAAGAATTAACACAAAAATTGGTAATACTGGTCAGAATAAGCATCATTTTTAAAAAGTCTATATAAAACCGAATAGGTGCATCTTAAATTGCCTAAAATTCCCATTGCATTCACAAATAAGGAGATAATTAGAGAAAAGCCCTGTTGAGAAGGCAGACCTTCTGAAAAGGCATCAGATTTAATGAGTTAAAAAAGAACAATGAGAATACATAGATATAGTTCAGAAAATTTTAGTAGTTTATTTTATTTCCAATACAACCATCATTTAATTTCTGAAAATCAGTAGAACAATCCTGATGTTTCACTATTTTTTAACTAAGAAAATCTTTTCCAGTTACATTATTGAAAATTTTAGATTACTCCAGAACATAAATA
>NW_011390277.1:0-782 GCF_000754665.1 Bison bison bison
AGTATGTCAGTAACATATCAGACTTTTGCATGTTTCTAAACATATTAAATATGGGATGAGAAAGACAAAACATTTTTTTCACTATAAAACACATGCTACTTGTTTCAACAAGCAGTTAACTGCCTATAAAAATTCCAGGAAAAAGAAACACTCTTATTCAGTGAATTTCTCAAAGTAACAGCTACTTCCCAGGTGGTGCAGTGGTAAAGAATCCACCCGCCAATGTAGGAGAATTGGGAGACACAGGTTCGATCTCTGGGTCAGGAAGACTCACTGGAGTAGGAAGTGGCGACCCGCTCCAGTATTCTTGCCTGGAAAACTCCATGGACAGAGAAGCCTGGGCAGGCTACAGTCTATGGGACTGCAAAGGGTCAGACACGACAGTATACACACACAGTCTCAAAGTAACAGGGCATGTTTTTTTAAATACACGTAACATTTCAGATTTCTTCATTTTACTCTCATCAAAATTATTTCATTAAAATGACATAAATCTTTAAAATAATAGGAGTTTCTTGTGATATTCAAGTAAATAGTACATATAAAATTTAAAGTAGTGATATGATGTACTTCTGCAAATAGGTATCATTTCTAATAGCAACAGATTTTAAGTAATTTGATATACTAGGAAGTCACAGTAACTATCCTACTTCTTTTTATAACATATATGTTATGAAATTTGGCCCCAATATACTTTCTGTTTCTTCTTTTACTACACATACTCTTCCAACATACAGTTTCTTATCTCTGTACATTTAATATCGTGGATGTGATCTAAAATT
>NW_011390278.1:0-752 GCF_000754665.1 Bison bison bison
AATTGAAACAACTGTGAAATACCACTGTATACGTATTAAAATGGCCAAAATCTGGAACAATGACAACCCCAAATGCTGACAAAGATGTGGAGCAAAAGGAAGCTGTCACAATTTGCTGGTGGGAATGCAAAATGGTTCACCTACTTTGACAGATAGGGCTTCCTAGGTGGCGCTAGTGGTAAAGAACCCGCCTGCCAATGCAGGAAATGTAAGAGATGCAAGTTTGATCTCTGAGTTGGGCAGACCCCCTGGAGGAGGGCATGGTGACCCACTCCAGTGTTCTTGCCTAGAGAATCCCCATGGACAGAGGAGCCTGGCGGCTACAGTCCATAGTATCACAAAGAGTTGGACGTGACTTAAGCGACTTACCATGCATGCACTTTGACAGGTAGTTTGGTGTTTTCTTACAAACCAAAAGATTTAACCATCTGATCTGCCAGTCCTGGTCCTAGGTATTTACTGAAAAGGGCTGAAAGCTTTCTTCCTCTAAACCTTGCACATGAGTATTTAGAACAGCTTTTATTCGTAGTCACCAAACTTGGGAACAACCAAGATATCCTTCAGTAGGGTGATGGATCAATAAGCAGTGGTACATCCAGATCATGGAATATTACTCAGCATTGAAATAAAATGAGCAGGGCCTTCCCTGGCAGTCCACTGATGAAGACTTCCCCTTCCAGTGCAGTGGGGTATGGGTTCAATGCTTGGTCAGGGAGCTAAGACCCCATATGCCTCACAATCAAAAAACCAAA
>NW_011390279.1:0-502 GCF_000754665.1 Bison bison bison
TTTATTGTGTGTTTCATTAACAAGACAGAAACTAAAACTTAGTTGCTAAGAAGAAATCTGTTGGGATGCAATCATCAGTGACTAATTTATGTTCTGAATACTTTGGAAACTTGTAAACATCTGTTATATAGGTGTTAACGGAAAAAAAGATGGTCTTGAATCTTGGGAAAACTAGCAATAATAACTGGAACTATGGGAAATAAATCATCATTTGTATGTTTTAATATTTTTTCCCAGTAAAAAATAACTTGCTCAACTGACCTCTCTCATAGGCAACTCATATGCAACTGAAAGACAAAATAAAAATAATAATAAAAAATAAAGGACCCTGCCCATATAAGAATATGATTGTTTTATATTAAATATGCATGAGGTTATTTCTAAACACTGAAACTTTGAGATATGCACTTTGGCAATATTGGTAAAAACAAACAAAAAAGAACCACGAAAGATTTAAAACACATTTTTTTTCCAACTGATAAAGCCTAAAATTATCTTTTCC
>NW_011390280.1:0-597 GCF_000754665.1 Bison bison bison
AAAAGTTTAATTTACAGTAAAAGTCAACATCTGTCTTTAAAAGAAAACCTGGAAGTTAGTAGTGCAAGTTAATATTTTTAATGTACATCCATTTTAACACAAAGAGTTCCATTATTGAAATTTGTTTTATCTCATAATCAAAGAGTTACTTAGTTGCAAGCAAGGTTTTAAAATTTACCTAACATCATAATGTTTTATATATAGTGTAATAAAGAAGTATTTACATGGGGAATATTGTTATTATTACATGTTATGTGTATGCATGTGTGCCAAGTTCCTTCAGTCATGTCTGACTCTGTGACCCTAAGGACTGTAGCCTGATAGTCTCCTCTGTCTATGGAATTCTCCAGGCAAGAATACTGGAGTGGATTGCCATGCCTTCCTCCAGGGGACTTTCCCAACCCGGGGATCAATCAAACCAGTGTCTCTTACGTTGCCTGCATTGACAGGCAGATTCTTTACCATTAGCACCAACTAGGAAGCCCATTATACACTATATGAAATATTATTTTCTCTCTTCATATTCAGTTCAGTCGCTCCATCATGTCCGACTCTTTGCGACCCCATGAACTGCAGCACACCAGGCCTCCCTGTCCC
>NW_011390280.1:4763-5292 GCF_000754665.1 Bison bison bison
ACTGAAGTACTTTAGCATGCACACATGCACCAGTTACTGAATGACTGCATTATGCCATGCACAGTATGCATATTATTTTCATAGCAACCCTATGTGATAAGAAAATGTAATCCAATTATAAAATCATGTAAGAAGCACTAATAATAAGATACCTGTGTCATGGGAACACAGAAGAACAATGAACATTATTCAGAAATGAGGCTTGTACAGATTGAGATAAATCAGTTTTCAAGACTGTATAAATCAGTTTTCAAGATTCTTTTATTGGCAATATATAGATAATATGGTATGGTAGGGCAGATGACAAATCTAGGTTTTTCCTGTATCCCAATAAGAAAAATATGAATTTGTACTAGGTCTGTATGCTATTGTTCCTTCTGAAACTTTAGGTCATGTCTACCCAGTGCAGGCAAATTTGGTCCTATTTATCCAGCAGTGTCTTGAAAGTATGCCAACAGATAATTTGTCTTGGCAGAATTCCTCATTCTAGAACACCTCTCAATGACAGTCCTACAAGAATGAAGTTTCT
>NW_011390281.1:0-682 GCF_000754665.1 Bison bison bison
TCTTATTACTCTGGAATTGTTGTTGTTCAGTCACTAAGTTGTATCCGACTCTTTGTGACCCCATGAACTGCAGCACATGAGGCTTCCCTGTCCTTCACTCTGGAATTGGGCATTGATATTTTTTCAAAATTCCCCAGGATTCTGATGGGCAGCCCAAGTTAAAACTATAAATTATTAGATTTCAGAACTACTTCTGGTCTTAAAATTAGGTATTACATTTTTAAATAGAGGTAAAGTGAAATGGCATTAAAAGTAAATCCAACAGTCTATGTAGTTTAGAAACATAGCTAAAGAGCTTATTCTGTATTTCATGAGCTAAAACACGAAGTGTTGATATATAAGGTTTTGGTTATTTTGCCAATTTCTATGTTATATAATCAGAATTCTATGTGAGACTTTTTTGGTTTTGCTACGTCTTAACTTTTTTTTTTTTTTTTTTGGTCCTGGTTTTCTAAATAAAATGATTAGCTCAAGATAAAAATGAGATTTTTCTAATTTTCTAACTTCTTGGAGCCTATAACTCCTACCCTAAAACATACACTTGTTGACTTAAATGAACCAATAATGAGACCCAGATAAAACAAAGTCACAATACTATAACAGCAACAGCAGCAGGTAAGAAACCCCCTGACAAAAAACCACTCAACCATGAAGAAATAAGAGTCAAAATATACTATTAACA
>NW_011390282.1:0-561 GCF_000754665.1 Bison bison bison
ACAGTAGAAAACTGTTAATTTTCTATTAAAATCAGTGAGCATTATATCCAAATTAAAGAATGGCAAAAAAAAACTTGAAGAACACCACTAAAGCCTGCTGAAAGAAATGCAGTACAGGGTTAATGGTATGCAAGTTTAGGGTACACAAAACTTGAACTATAGTAATGGAAAATATATTAAAAGTTTCCTAGTGTGTGGGCAGAATGAGAAGTCTCCTCAGAAACTAAAACAAAGAAAACAAATCTACACATTCTTTTAGAAAATCCAAATTGCTTCAGAAATAGAAAGACACAGAAGAGAGAGCTAACAGCTTAAGTAGATCTATGTATGCTCAAATTATATAAGCAACATTATGTTTCATAGGCTTTTAGGCATTCACACCACAAATTTGAACTCTGATGGTTGGGATACCCTTATATCTCATCTTGGTGAACTATTGCATAGAATATTTTATTTTGTGGTAAATTTGTTCTAATCAGTATTGTTCTATCATGTTTTGAAAAATAAGTATTTTTGTGCTTTCAACATTCAAAGTACATTTGCTTGTTGCTGCATATATGT
>NW_011390283.1:0-816 GCF_000754665.1 Bison bison bison
TGAGTGGACCACCCTCAGCAGCTTGCGTAAGTGCTGAGAGCGCTCAGTCAAATATGACAGATGTGAAATATTTGCATATTGACAGGAGATGGTATCATCCAGTGGACAGGAGGAAGCCATGAGATGATGGCAAATGCAGGTTTGGCTCTGGTGATACCTGAGCTGCCTCAAGACCCAGCTGTTCAGCTTATTTCATCCTTAACCTCCAAGTCTCCACCATCATTTCCATTTCCTTCTCAAAAATGTCCCTCACTGAGTTGGTGAGCAGAGCACTTTGAGGTTCCCTAACTTTCTATCATCTCAGAGCTGCTGAGGGCCTCAGCCTCTAATCCTATTTGGAACTTTCCTCTAATCTCTGCCACAGGGATGTCTTCCCTAGTCTTCTCCAGATTTCTTTGGGTGAATACATCCAGAGCTTTTTAGGAGGTCACAATTTATCCTAGCTTCCCCCAAGAAGTTTCCATGCCCAACCACAAAGAAGACAGGGTCCGTTTAACCCCTCCCTTTCCTCACAGTCACTTGAGCCTCTCAAGGAGGAGACTGATATTTCCTTGACAGGACCCCAAGCTCTGCAATCCTTCTCCTTCCTTCCCTGCCCGCCTCTTCTCCACAGTCTTTGTCCTCAAAGAAGAGCAGCACCTATGGGCTAACTTCCAACGGGGTCAGATCCAAGCTAGCACACGCAGAGGGTCCTAATCTGAACACATGGATGGATGGATGGATGGATGGGTATTTTAAAGGTAGAGACAGTAAAATTGAAGCCCCGGGGAGCCAGGAAAAGCCCCATCATTCCCAATTCCCCCCTTCTAGAATAAA
>NW_011390284.1:0-670 GCF_000754665.1 Bison bison bison
TTCTGATCTAAAACAATGATATCTCCTGGCTCCAGTCCTGGTTCTTGGTCTCCTTCACCATGGAATGTTATCTTCTGGCCATCTTTCATGCCTTTGTCAATATGAACTTCTAGAATTTCTTTTCTCGAACTATCTTCCTTCCATTGCAGCTTTTACATCTATCTTTAGGACTGATCCGCTCCCCATGGCCCTGGCACTCCATGCAGACAGACTGAATTTGCTGAACCATTCCAGGTCCTATCTGATGAATTCTTATTTGCATTCCAGTACCTCGGCAATTGGGACAGCATTCTACCGCTCCTTTTTTACCACCTCGGCCTTCACATTTGTCACAAATCACATTCTTTTGCAGAGCTAGTTTTCTTGTTGCACCATTATATAAATCTTCTAAAGTTACTGTAAGTTGATGGACAACGTTTTTACCTCTCCTCTCTCTCTGCATCCTGCCTCCTCCTCCGAAAAACATATCAAAGATGTCCATGGGGGAGCCAAAACCACCACCTGCTCCACCTTCTTTAATTGCCTGTTCTCCTCCTTTGTCATATAACTCCCTTTTCTTTGCATCAGAGAGCACTTCGTAAGCTTGAGAAATCTGTTTAAACTTCTCGCCTTCATTTGGATTCTTATCAGGGTGGTACTTCAAGGCCAGTTTCCTGTAAGCCTTTTTCAA
>NW_011390285.1:0-663 GCF_000754665.1 Bison bison bison
GAGAGTTCTATGATCACATAACAGAACTTGACATAGACTGGGTCCAGGAAAGATTTCCCTGGGGAAGAGCTGTCACACTGAGAAATGAAGGATGAGCAGGAAGTAGTAAGTAGAGTAGGAAGAACAACCCTGTGGACAGTCTCCAGCTGCCATATGTTTTTAACCAAGACAGAGTGAACAGCTACTGATTTACCTTCCTGAGTGGAGCGAGCAAAAACAACGCTGACAAAATACATTAAACAATGATTTCATGACAAAGGACTTCAGGGAGTGAAGGACAATGATCCCGGAAACACACCAGGTTAGCCTAGGAACGCCCCAGCTCACCGCCTGGAGAGAATTTCTAGGCCCCAACACGGGGAGAAGGAACAGAAGCTGAGTCAGCCAGACTCCCTGACAGGAGGTGATGAAGCTGACAGTCTGGTGAAACCAAAGTGGGCAGAGATCACAAATCAGAACCAGGAGAGGAGAGAGTGGGACAGAGAGAAAAAGGACCCTGGAGATCTGAGGAGGAGCCCCTCGGGTATTCAGCAGAGGAATGAACAGTGCCCATGTGGGAGAAACCACTTGAGACCAGGGAGAAACCATCTGAAAAGACTACAGGAACCTGTGACTGGTGCTCACTCAGTCCCAGGAATTCTACCTATTCTCATGAGCCAGGCT
>NW_011390286.1:0-528 GCF_000754665.1 Bison bison bison
TATAGCTTTGTACTACTCTGTTGTGTAAGTGTACTTTAGTTTGTTTAAATATCATTGGTATCATTATATTGTATCATTATATTTGTTTTGCTTAATTTAAATACAATGTAGTGAACGTTGTAAATATGAGTCTATGCATTTCTGATGACTTGTTTTTATGTTAACCAGGTTTTTTTTTGTAGTATTTTATTATGGAGAATTCAAACATCTACAAAAGAAGAGAGAATAGTGTGATAAAGCAGCCTATGTCCATTACCTTGCTTCCACAACTATCGACTCATGGCCAGTTAACTAATCTGCTTGCCCATCATCCTACATATCTATGTACCTCCCCCAATTCTGATTAATTTAAAGTAAATGCCAGACATCATGGTATTGTGTACTTTCCTGGGCAGATACATACTGTCAGCTTGACTGTGTATGTGTTGCTAGTGACTTTAATAAGCAATGATAAGATCTATTCTTCGGCTATGCCCCAGAGAAAGGATAGGCTACCCACTTCAAACCAGTCAATCTTAAGGGAGATCA
>NW_011390287.1:0-626 GCF_000754665.1 Bison bison bison
GCTTCTTTACATTTTCATTGAGACCATGGTGAAGACAGTGTTTAGAATCCATAGGGAAATTTCTTTACCACATCTACCAGAATTGCAACATCTCTCTTTCTTAGATATAGAAGTAAGACTTAGAAATTTTATACTTCACATTTTGACCAGCTGTTGAATGAATTTTTCTCCATAGAGAGAAGGATATTACCATTACCAGAATTTTCAAGAGACTGACACATGGTGAGATTTATAATTCACATTTTTGCATATTCACAGGTGATTTAAAATTGTGATGCAGTATGTAAAATTATGGGTGTTGTGATGCAGGCTAGTTTAAGCAAGCTGTGGTCTGTCACTTGGTTGTGTACATTTGGGCCAGTTCTATAAACCTTTTTGCCCTCAGAATGTTTATTTTTAATGGAAATTATATGTTTACAAGGCCAAAGGATTTGGAAACAAATAAAATAATACATGTGGAATTAATTAGATAGGAGTTGAAATAAATTAAGTGTTGAATATATAGCAGCTGTTTGAATACAAACATTTTTGGAGGGTTATGTGTTCCTATTCAAGTCTAATGAAATTAGAGCTATCATCAGTTTTTTATCTTCAAGTTAAATCCAAATAACTATACAATGCAACAT
>NW_011390288.1:0-420 GCF_000754665.1 Bison bison bison
ACCTTTTTATTTGGCAATAAATACAACTTGTACTCCTTAGGAGCATACTTCAGAGCAAACAACAGTAACTGTGTTCAAAATACTAAGCAACAATAAAAACATATAAGAAAAACATTTCATATTTTTACTATAGAAATAGAATAAAGGAGATAAGAATGCAATGGTCTGTATATTTATTTATACATAGAGTTTTCACCTGAGACCAGGACACACACACACACACACACACACTTTATACACCTAAAAGTGGTTTAAGCTGACATTTAGCAAAATGCGTGGGCCCAAGCAAATTAACTGGAAAGGCTTAGTAATATATTCAATGTGCAAATCAATCAATGAAGCATTGAATAAATAAATACAATCTACTTGTATTTGAATTTACACTCAGGAAATTACCTAAAATGGAGACAATAGACTTAC
>NW_011390288.1:3697-4005 GCF_000754665.1 Bison bison bison
CTCTCCATGTTGTGCTGTTGCTGTCTGGCACTCTCTGGACACCAGCGCTCATATGAGAAGCTAATCCATGGCGTGAAGGCAAGCTCTTCTCCTTCTTAGTGAGTTGCACCAATGGGAGATCCAATTTTTTAGTCCACGCGTTCAGATAGTTCTTTCTCAAACTTGAAAGCCAACAGTCGGTGGTCAATGCTGAACTGCAGAAGGGGCTTGGCGACCTTCCTTCCGTTGCTGGACAGATGTGAATGCTGCACAGGCCTGAGGTGGCTTGGCCACACTTGGCACAGATTGAGAAATGGGACTCTTACGTA
>NW_011390289.1:0-837 GCF_000754665.1 Bison bison bison
GATGCTTTAGATCCTGCTCATAAATCTGAAGGGTAAATAATTTGAGACCGTTATGTGGGGCGGTTGGGATTGTACCTGCCTAACTGCCAGCAGGGTGAAGAGGGTACAGAATGAATAAGAATATTCTCTAGAAAAATAGGTTTCTCTGCATCTAAGAATAGACAAATATTTATTGAAGTACTACTTCACATGTTAGCCCATAGAGACATTTAAAAAAGCACAGAAAAACTGTCTAAATTTCTACATTGTTTTATACTTTGCATGGGCCAGAAAATGTTCCTGTAGATGCTTTTCTCTGTGAAATATGATTAGAAATGTCCTGGACCCTTGTCATGAGGCTGTTAGACAGCCTATGGGGGAGGCTATAGTGGTCGGTGGTGGGTCTCCACTTTTGCGCAGATCATATTTTCTGCCATTGAAGAACAAAAAGGAGACAGACTGTGCTCTACCTCCTGAGGAAGGAGGGGGCTTACAGGATCCTATGGTCAGGCGCCCTGGTGAGCCCCCCTCCCCCTCTGCACAAACCTTTAAAAACTTATCCACCACTTTCTGATTTAAGGTGACCGCCGCCACTTCCATTTGCACCTCCCAAAGCCTCCAAAGGTGTTGCCTAAGGCTGAAGAAGATAAAAAAGTTTTTTGCACAACAGAACTTTTAAAGCAGACACATACACAATATGCAGAGCATGCTCCTTGGAGAAAAACCCTCAGGGGGGCCTCACGCAGGCTAGGAGAGAAGTGGAATGGTAAGGGGATTTAACAACAATATTAACCCCGGACATGCCTGTTACTCCAATTCCAATGGGAGTGGCTCGTCCCCCTACCTGAGGGTATTGTA
>NW_011390290.1:0-744 GCF_000754665.1 Bison bison bison
CTTCTTGTTGTTTTGATGAGAAAAACAACCACCAATAATTGAATAATTACTAAAGGCCAGGCCTTGTACTGGTCAATCATATAATTGGTCATATCTCATTTGATCTTCACAGAAAGATCCCATGAGGTAGGTATTACCATTGTTTTCATTTTGAATTTCTAGAATTGGGGACTTAGAGAGTTCAATGGCCAGCCCAAGTTCTTATATTTGCTAAGTGGCAAAGATCTGATGAATGTCAATTTTATCAAGGTTGATGAAACTTACTGATTAGCCATTAATACCTATGTTCAAAGAATAGACTACTCTGATTTTGACTAGCAGTTGTTTACTGCTACAGTTAAACTTTGTATCCAAGGCAAATTCCTCACTTTTCTTGCTCTAGTTCCATCCTTGGACATAATCACCATTTAATAAATATTTGTTTACTGAAAAAAATAAGTGTATAAAGAGCCTTGACACATTAGTTGCACTGGCTGACTCAATATATAATTGCTGCTGAATGAATGAATGAAGGGAGGGAGAAAGGAAAGAAAAAAAATATTTACCAAGTGTCAAGCACTGAAATTTGTACTTTGATCAGTTAGCCACTTACCAAAACAACCCATTATACAGGTACACATTTTTAAGAAAGAACATGATCTTCTTTTTAACATCATGAGTGATAAATCAAGTTGATATCATGTTCACTTTAACATAATATGAATGAAAAAGGCCACATCACCTCTGTAGTATTCTTCCCCCAAA
>NW_011390291.1:0-961 GCF_000754665.1 Bison bison bison
GTGGCTAAGAGGAGATCTGGCCCTGTACAACAGAAAGATTAGGAAGCAAAACGTGAATAAGTCCTATATTCCAGAAGCTACCCAAATGTATGAGCAAAGACAGCATACCCATAATATAGCTCACTTAGGTTCCTTCTTTATGACGCATAATTCCTTAATTATCCATTTGTGAAATAAGAACAAATATTAAGAAATGTGAAATCCAAATTGCATTCATTTTCACAATATCAATACTAAACTCAAGACAGCAACTTCATCAAATATAAATGTTTCAAAAGTAAAGGCAATCTTAATTTTTTTTATCCTATGAATAGGGTCTGCAAAAATAGGTAAATTATTTTACTGTACTTGCAGGAGATTAGGTCTCAGCCTGCACGGAAGGAGCAAAGCAACAAAAGACAACAAACAAATACTACTAGGAGTAATGCCCATACATATCAAACTATCTAGGTAAACCATGTTTTACTTATGTAGCAAATCTATTAATAACCAGCATATGGAAGCTTATACCTCATGCGAGAGAATTACCAAATTAACTATACATCTATTAGAAGACTCTAAACCCCACTCCCCAAACAATTTTAGTACACCTACCAAGTACTGTAGGTCATTTAAAAAAACAGAAATAAAACATACATCAGCCTTTGTAATTAAGCATTTTTCATAACATATAAACAAATGCATTTATTTTGTTTTTTTTTTCAGCTTGAGATACAAACATGCACTCATAGATTCATAAGTACATGGATTCCATTGGGCTCCTGGAGATTGTTTACACCATTTTAATGGGTCATAAGGTATTGTTAGATAAGAAAGCTATTTGAGAATAAAATGTTCTCAATCTATTTTATGAAAATGACCTAATATCACCATTACTATTATTACATAATAGTAATACTATAATTTAACTCAGAATTAAGCTGAAATTCTCATCACATTATCTCATTTAAAGCATCTAACA
>NW_011390292.1:0-513 GCF_000754665.1 Bison bison bison
GAAAACTGGTGTCTGACTTACCCGCTGGATTTCTATCAAAGAACAATACCGGAACTCTCAAAATGGACTTCAACATTTTGTTGTGCAAAGTTTGTGAAGAATTAACAAGGATGTACAATGCCAAGAGAGATCTTGTGACACCAAAAAGGAGACTAGATGCAGTTAAACCTGAAATAAAGAAATGTCACTCATAACATAAAATCTCTGTCTTTTCTTCAATGATACTGAAGTACAGCAAGCAGTTTATAAAGATATTATGTATTTTCCACTATAAAAAGAATTTACATATAAATTTTATATATAGAATTTGAAATAAATAAGTTTAGATACATATATAGAATGGATTCTGTAAGAGTTTAATGCATTCACAAGAGACATTAAAAAGAATATGAAAATCAGTGTTTTACTTTCATTAAACAGAAACCACATGCGAAGAAAAAGTGAAGTGTAAGCTACAATTTCATTCTAGGCTTTCCAAACTCAATTTGCAAGTTCTAATAAAAACTATTCAAA
>NW_011390293.1:0-713 GCF_000754665.1 Bison bison bison
TCTCCAGGGGATCTTCCCCACCCAGGGACTGAACACAGGTCTCCTGCATTGCAGGCTGATTCTTTACCAACTAAGCCACAAGGGAAGCCCATCCCTGACAAGAGTAACTTGCAAAAGGAAGCCTCTTCTGGAAGTGCTGCTTAAAGCAGAAAAATCATTTTTTTTTGCCATGCTTTGCAGCATGTGGGGTCTTATTTCCCAAATCAAGGATCGAACCTGCACCCCCTGCGTTGGAAGCATGAAGTCTTTTGCCAGGGAAGTAACTGAAAAATAAATGTCTAGGATATTTGTTTTTATCACCTCAAAATGTATGCTGTGGGGTGGGTGGGTGGTGGTAGTGGTGGTGGTGAGAGAGTGGAAAGAAAGTTTAGAAGAGAAAATGTAAAAGTCAATATCCTATATATCGGTACCATTGGTTTTAGCATGTAGGCTACAAAACTACAAGAACCATGTCTTCTGAAGCAAATTTACTTTAGACTAGGTTCATCATGTAAGCATTTAATAAACATTTCCTTTGTCACCCTGCTTATTTAACTTATATGCAGAGTACATCATGAGAAACGCTGGACTGGAAGAAGCAAAAGCTGGAATCAAGATTGCTGGGAGAAATATCAATAACCGCAGATATGCAGATGACACCATCCTTATGGCAGAAAGTGAAGAGGAACTAAAAAGCCTCTTGATGAAAGTGAAAGTGGAGAGTGAAAAAGGTG
>NW_011390294.1:0-584 GCF_000754665.1 Bison bison bison
AATTGGGGTGGGCAGGGTGTCATTATCACATACATCCTCAAGAGGAGCTCCAAAGAGCTGTTTTGTCTTTGTGGGTGGTAGACATGGGTGTTCGTTCACCTCGCGGGTCCTGGAGATACAGCCAAAGGCCCAGTTTTTGAGAGAACTCTTCCTAACTGTCTTCTTGTCTGAAACTAATGTAGAAGAGAGATTTTCACTAGTAGTAGTTGAGCTTATTTAGCCTGATTTCCACCACTTACATTCAGCAGCATGTTCATGGCAGAGGCTGAAAGAGAGAAACTGAACCATTTGTTACATAGCATTCCCCTCAATCTTAAGCAGGCTAATTGCATCCTTGTGGTGTTAACATGTTCTTTTTCCCCATATTCTGCAAACCAGTAGTTAAACCTAGAGGCGTGATCAGACTCAGGGTTGATTCTCCCTGTAACAGTATTCCCCAGACAGTGCTCTGTATTCCCTTTGCCCTGTGTCATGAAGCACTTAACCTATAGTTATACAGGTTTCCTAATGTTAAGTGTTGTCAGTGGATTCTGGTTTCAGATCTCATTTGAAAGGCAAAATTATTAATATTCAAATCAAGCAGC
>NW_011390294.1:4483-4862 GCF_000754665.1 Bison bison bison
CTTGCTCTCACCCCTTTTGATTCCCCCTCTTCTTCTCTTGGTCATCCCTGTCTCCCTCCTCCCTCTTCTCTTCTCCATCTAACTCTGTGAACCTTTCTGGGTGTCCCTCACTGTGGAGAAGCTTTTCATCATTAACCTAGATATTTTTTCATTTGTGCAGTATAGATAGAGAAGTCTTGAGGCTACTGTAAGAATAAGACTGAAAACCAGAGGCAGGAGGCTTAAGTTCAAAACCTGAGAACACCAGAGAACTCCTGACTCCAGGGAACATTAATGGATAAGAGCTCATCCGAAAGCCTCCATACCTACACTGAAACCAAGCACCCCCCAAAAGCCAACAAGTTCCAGACCAAGACATACCACGCAAATTCTCCAGCAA
>NW_011390295.1:0-630 GCF_000754665.1 Bison bison bison
GGTTAGAAAAACAAAACAAAAACATGCACAAAAATAGTTAAACCAACAGAGCTCAACAAAACTATGAGAAAGCAAGCTGAGAATGCATTTGTAGTATTTATAAGACATAAATAGCCAGTGCTATTTGGGGTGACGTACAGTATTAAATTGAGAGATGAAAATAGTTTTCATATACTATAGAAATTAAGGGACTGGCCATTTTCAATCCCCAGTAACATTTGGGACAAGTTGGAAGGATCTGTACTGAGAAGCAAGATTGGAAGCAGTTAGAGGAATACACTAATAAAAATAAACCGTGGCTCAGGAAAAAAATAGAACAATGACACACAATGGTGATGCAAGTCAGAATCATAAAGAAAATAGAAAAATCATAAAGAAAAAATTTGGGAGCCAATACTCCCAAAATATGCACCATTTGTTCACTCTCTGTTGAGTTCTCATGGTGATCGGTGCTCAAAACAACAATTGGTAGCATTTCTAGAAGCAGAGGATAAGTTCCATTACCCCAGTTATGAAAACCATAGGAGATAAAAGGGGACACTATTTGGTGTAAATCTGGGTTTCTGAAGTTTTAGATATGGGCTCCTTTCTTCAAATAAAAATCGACGTAACAACTGCACATATAGTACA
>NW_011390296.1:0-599 GCF_000754665.1 Bison bison bison
ACACCCATCCCAGGAACCACTACACCCATCCCAGGACCCTCTACACCCATCCCAGGACCCTCTACACCCATCCCAGGACCCTCTACACCTGTCCCAGAACCTCAACACCCATCCCAGGAACCACTACACCTGACCCTCAACACCCATCCCAGGATCCTCTACACCCGTCCCAGGAACCACTACACCTGTCCCTCAACACCCATCCCAGGATCCTCTACACCTATCCCAAGAACCTCAACACCTTTCCCAGGAACCTCTACACCTGTCCCAGAATCCTCTACACCTGTCCCAGGAAGCTCTACACCTGTCCCAGTACCCTCTACACCTGTCCCAGTACCCTCTACACCTGTCCCAGGAACCACTACACCCGTCCCAGGAAGCTCTACACCTATCCCAGGACCCTCTACACATATCCCAGGAACCATTACACCCATCCTAGGCACCTCAACACCCGTCCTAGGCACCTCAGCACCCGTCCCAGGCACCTCTACACCCGTCCCAGGACCCTCTACACCTGTCCCAGGACACTCTACACCTGTTCCAGGACCCTCTTCACCCGTCCCAGGAACCACTACACCCATCCCAGGCACCTCAACACC
>NW_011390297.1:0-733 GCF_000754665.1 Bison bison bison
CAAAACAAAAAAGAAATCTTATAAAGTGAGAATACTTTAGGGAACTCCCTGGGAGTCCAGTGCTTAGGACTCCATGCTTTCTCTGCTGAGGGCACAGGTTCAATCCCTGGTCAGGGAACTGAATCCCACAAGCAGTACAGCGTGACCAAAAAACAAACATATGAAACAGAACAAAAAAATCTTTGAAGACTTCTGGGACAACATTAAGCAGAATAACATTCACATTTTAGGGGTCCCAGAGGGAGAAGACAGAAAGAAAAGGCCAGAATCAAACTAAAGATTCCGTACAGCAAAGGAAACCATCATCAAAATGAAAAGACAACCTACTGAGTAGGAGATGCCTGCAAACCTTATGTCCAATAGGGAGGTAATATCAAAACTACATAAAGAAGTTATACAGGGACTTCCTTCATGATCCAGTGGCTAAAACTCCTTGCTTCCACTGCAGGGGGCATGGGTTTGATTTATGGCCAGGGAGCTAAGATCCAACAAGCCATGCAGTGTGGCCAAAATGTAATTCATACAAGTCAACAACAACAAAACAACCCTTTTTAAAAATGGACAGAGGCACTAGATAGACATTTTTCCAAAGAAGACCTACAGATGGCAAACAGACACATGAAAAGATGTTCACCCCCACTAATTATTAGGGAAATGCAAATCAAAATCACAATGAGATAGCTCTCACAGCTATCAGAATGGCTAAGACCATAAAGACAAGAAATAGCAAATG
>NW_011390298.1:0-707 GCF_000754665.1 Bison bison bison
AAGGTAAATCATATTTGAAAGGCCCATTCAATAATAAATGATCACTCAATCCCCTCCTTTTTCCCTTCTTCCTCCCTCCCCTCCTGAACGAATCAGTTTTAAAGCTACCGCATGAGGCCAAGCTAGACATCAGCACTAGAGTCAATGGGAGAGCTTCAGTGGCCCAGAGTCAGTTATCTGTTAACAAATACAGGTGCTCTGTCCCAAAGAATTGGAGTTCAAATGGGATAAGAAAAAAGATGCCCACAGGGGAAAAGGGTGGCACCGAAAGGAGACGATCACAGAGGAAGTGACCGAGTAGGTAAATATATTAAGTGGAAGTCAGGTTTCTCACCATCAGAAAAAGCAGGTACAAGAGGGAAAGGAGAAAACCAGAATGAACCCCATGGTGTTGAATTCCTGATTTCTGTTCACTGATAAGGTCTGGGAACAGCAACATCAAATAGCAATGAACACACTTATAAGAGTCGAGAATTGTTTCCTAAAATGCATTCTCCACCTAAAGGAAAACTGGGCTTCTTAAAGAAATACCTGATTGCTGGGCTGGGACAGGGGAAATACAACACGAATCTGAAACAATCTGTGATACAATAAAGGTAGTACAGCTAACCCTTGAACAACATGGGGAGGGGATTAGAGGCACAGACCCCCTGTGCGGTTGAAAATCTGCACGTAACTTAATAGTGGGCCCTCCACATCTAACGCTG
>NW_011390299.1:0-541 GCF_000754665.1 Bison bison bison
GTGTGGATAGTGGATGGTGGTACTGAGAGGAAGCATGGTGGTCATGGAGGTGACAGGAGGGGTGAACCAGACTAGAGGAAAGGAGAGCAGGTTACACACCTGTTTAGGAGGTGACTGAATATGCTTTGGTCCAGTAAGGGACTGATTTTCCTGTATTCATACCGTAGGGAAATACAGGATCCAAATTCTGTGCCCTAGCCTCCTAGTTTGGTTCTGGGCAGGACAGTAACTATTACCAGTTTCTGGTTAAAATTCTTTGCCAGAAGAAATCTATTCTTATTTACTTGTTCCTGTGGAAATGTGACTTTTTTTAAGGAAGTTCTTGTATTACTCATCAAGAACTTTGATGTTAAGTTGGGTGTATTTTATTTGTGCTATTTCATTATAATCAAGACCACATTGTAAGCAGTGTGGAGAATAAATCTAACGTTTGTGGAGTGGCAGAAGTGTCTAGAACAGATTTAGAAGACACGGTACATCTATGTACATGGTCCATGTACGTCTCTACATGGTACAGATCTAGAAGACACGGGACATACAT
>NW_011390300.1:0-543 GCF_000754665.1 Bison bison bison
GGAATTAATGACTCCATGATCTTGAAAGTCATTCAGGCTAAATCACTCATAGAAGGCATGGCAGTACATTCAACAAGTGCTAAATCAGGAAACATCTATATATCTAGTTATGTCAACAAATTCTAGCTGTTGGAAGAAACTAAGCTGTTATTTTTAGTTTAGGTTCATTTTGGTTCATTTATACATGAAACTCAGCTCAAATGCCTCATAATACACTTAGGACCTCACCTCTAATTCAGACTTCTTAAGCAACAGAAAAAGGAAGGCAAACTCCAGAATGTCTCAGCTGTTGACTTTCTAAAACTTCAGCTTAAAAACCAGCATGTAAGGATTATTACCAACATTACTCCAAAATGTTTAGAGTCTGCTTTCAACATAGAAGGTATAAGGATAACCACAGAAAGGTATTTTCCCTCGAGAGGAAATGATGGATCCTGATAATTAAATGCTTAGGAAGAGGCTCTATCTCCTTCTGAAAGAATTTAGGAGCTTTCTAAAAACAAAGGAGTGTAGCTTGGTCAGTTGCTGCTTGGACTTTGTGGT
>NW_011390301.1:0-570 GCF_000754665.1 Bison bison bison
AACCTTCAAGCAGCTGTGGCATTTAAAGGCTGTGTGAGTTTTTGGTTCTGGCTGCCCATCTCCTATATGCTGTCCATAGTAAAAGTCACGCAGTAACACAATCAGATGCCTTCTGTGGGATCAGCAAACTTATTTTGACTTGATACACTTGGAAAGTCAGTTTTTGTCAATACATTTCCCCCTAAAGGACTTACAAGCTTGCAATGAACATTGGCCTTTGGAAAAGCTGTTGGACAAGGTTCTCCACTATGTTATGAACACTCTCTGGTGTGCTTTGCTGAGTAGTCACTGTATGAAAAGTACCTGAAAGGGACAAAGCTAAAGAATGTTCTCCTATAATTCCATCACTGAGTTTGGGCCTTTTGGGACTTGTGCTGTTTGTTTCAGAAGTGGAAAGTCGCTTTGATACACGAGGACTTTTATCCATATCTCCTGCAGAAACTGCTGTTTCTACTGGATGCTGCAATGAACTTGTGAAGGTAATCAAAGGAGAACATAACTCTGAAAAGCTATTAGGCACTATTTGTGGTGAAATATTTTTAGAATCCGCTTTGGACAAAGGCTCAATAA
>NW_011390302.1:0-613 GCF_000754665.1 Bison bison bison
GTTCACAGGCTGGGCAGGGGTCTGCTCAGAGGCTGGGGAGGGGCCCAAGCTCTGGCGGAGCCCTCCTCCCTCCCCAGTGGGACAGCGCTAACCCTGGCTGGACTCGGCCATGCAGAAAGGAGGAGGGGCAGGGGAAGAGGCGGGCGACCCCAGACATCTTTGGAGTGCGAGCCAAACTGCAAGATAGAAAGACAAGAGCCCCCCACTGCCGGTGGGGGCCAGGCGGACTCCAAGCCCCCACCCCGCTCACCCACCTCTGGGGTGGTAGGACAGACAGACCAGGCGGCCCGGGGAGGGCGGCTCAGGGGGCAGGGGTGCCCGCCACGTGCCTGGTTCCCACGGTGCAGGGGCTGCGGGACCCCCTGGCTGGCATGTCTCCCTCCCCAGCTCCATGCTCTGGGCCAGGTCGGCCAGTTTCCCCCGGCAAATCCCATGCCGAGGGCCTGAGGGCCATGCGTGTCCAGCCCGGCACTGTCCTTGTCGGAGGCCCCTGCGCTTCCAGAGACCGCAGGGCGCCTGGAAGGCACTCACTTGTCTAGGCAGGCGACGCTGAGGCACTTCTCGGGAGCCGAGGCGGGCAGGGGCGAGGGGGGGCGGCCCCCGGGGTCCCCCC
>NW_011390303.1:0-717 GCF_000754665.1 Bison bison bison
CCAGTCTCTTGCTGTCCTGATCCACCCTGAAATTTCTCTTTCTCACCAATAAAAGGATGTATTGCTAAATGCCATGACGTTTGTGGAGCTCTCAGTGTATCCGTGTAGAACATTATCTTAGCCGTGTGTAACGAGGAATCCTACAGTCTAAAAAAAATGGGAGACTGCTGTGCCTGCCAGCATTACTATTATTTTCCAAGTGGAACTGGGGGCCATTTCAAGTTTGGAAAAAAAAAACAAAACAAAACATGGACTAAGCCAACCAAGTATAATGTAATTCTTGAAATTCAAACTGTCCTGCATTTTCCTTTTAAATCCACTTAAGTACCTGGAAAGCTTTAAGGAGGGATTTTAATGAATTTAATGTAAGAAATGCACACAGAATCAGCATGTCTGAAAATTTTTTTTCTCCTTTAAACTATTGAAGAAAGGACTATAGAGAGTTTTTGAGATTGAGATATGAGGCTTATTGACATCAAAAACATGTACCACAAGACTGGTGTAGGCAAAGTAAATCTGGTTCTGTTTTTACCCCTTAGGAAAAAGCTTCCTGTCCACCCACTTTCAGAGCACAGCCCCTGTCCCTCAACAAAGAGGATGAGCTAAGACCGTGGTTTCTGTCTAGGGGACCATAAACACTGACATCTCCCAAATGTATTTTTCAAATCAAAATAATTACTTCTTTATAGTAACCTCTACATCATGAGAGAACTGTCT
>NW_011390304.1:0-528 GCF_000754665.1 Bison bison bison
AATGGAATTGCCCTTTGGGGAAGCTGGACATGAAAGTAATTAAAAATGATCTTTATGAGTTTCATGACATAATGTAGCTGTCTTTTAAACTGGGCACTCATTTGTACAGAAACTAGAAAAGATATGTACAAGTTAGGGTCTTGCCTGCAACTGTTTCTCCACCCACAAATTTACACAACAGGCTGATATTCCCAAGGACTGCATCTGAGACTCTGACAAGGATTGGGCTAGCCATCAGACTGCTCGGTAGTAATATAATGCAATATTTTATGTATTTTAAAAACATCAGTAGTGAGAATGTTATGTACAGCACAGGGAACTCTACTTAATACTCTGTGGTGAGCTGAATAACAAGGAAGTACAATAGGGAGGGGATGTATGTATAAGTATGCTGATTCATGTTGCTATACATTAGAAACTAACACAGCATTGAAAAGCAACCACGTGTATACCTGTGGCGGATTCATCTTGATGTATGGCAAAACCAATACAATATTGTAAAGTAATTAACCTCCAATTAAAATAAAT
>NW_011390305.1:0-572 GCF_000754665.1 Bison bison bison
GGGCTGCCGTCTCTGGGGTCGCACAGAGTCGGACACGACTGAAGTGACTTAGCAGCAGCAGCAGCAGCTCCTTTTGTGGCTGGATAATATTCCATTGTATAGATATACCACATTTTGTTTATCCAATCATCAGTTGGTGGAACATTTGGGTTATTTCCATTTTTTAGTTATGTGAATAATGCTACTGTGAATACTCATGTATAAGTTTTTGTGAGCTACTATGTATAAAATAGATAACCAATAAGGACCTACTGTATAGCACAAGGAACTATATTCAATATCTTATAATAACCTATAATGGGAAAAAATCTGAAAAAGAATATATATATATGTATATGTATAAAACTGAATCACTCTACTGTACTCCTGAAACATAAATCCACTATACTTCAATAAAAAGTTCTTATATCTATACCTAGGAATGGAATTGCTGTGTCATATGGTAACTCTATGTTTAGTTTTCTGAGGAATTGTCAGACTTTTTTCCAAAGTGGCTGCACCACTTTACATTTCCACCACTGGTGTATGAAGATTCCAGTTTCATCATATTCTCACTAATGTGTTTTTTTAAA
>NW_011390306.1:0-688 GCF_000754665.1 Bison bison bison
AAACCCGGGTCTCCCTCATTGCAGGCAGACGCTTTTACCATCTGAGCCACCAGGGAAGCCCAAAGGGCATTAAGGAGTCATACAAATCCCAGGTGGCTCAGTGGTAAAGAATTTGCTTGCAATTAAGAAGCTGTAGGAGACGAGGGTTCCATCCATGAGTTGGGAAGATTCCCCTGGAAAAGGAAATGGCAACCCACTCAGTATTCTTGAGGGGATAATCCCATGGACAGAGGAGCTTGGTGGGCTACACTCTATGGAGTCTCAAAGAGTCAAACACCACTGAGCAACTGAGCTCACAGACATGTCACTTATGCAAGTCCTACTGTCCATTTTCCTGGTAATGAATTTTAACACAAGTATAAAGATATTTTTCAACAAATCTTAGTCTCGGTCTTAGAGACAGATAACCATTATTTTTCTTATTCTTTTTCCTCTTTTGTTTTTCCTCTCTTCCTACTCTTCCTCATCCTCTCCTTATTATTACTCTTTCCTTTTCTTTCTTCTTCCCTCATCTTTCATCCTTCTTTGTGGAGATCACGATTACCTAAGAGATTTCTTTCTCTTCTTTCTTATTTTCTCTGCCTTTCTCTTCTCTCTTTTCTCTGAAATTTATGCATTACTTCCCTTTCCCAGACTCTTACTTGGTTTTATTAGAGAATTTCTCAATAAAAGAGATATTCAGTTTGAT
>NW_011390307.1:0-623 GCF_000754665.1 Bison bison bison
AGGGAAGATCCCTGCAGAAGGAAATGGAAAGCTGCTCCAGTATTCTTCCTGAAAATGTCCATGGACAAAGGAGCCTGGTGGACTACCATGGGCTATAGGCCACGGGGCTGCAAAGAGTCGGACACGACTGAGCAAATACAGACAAGAGCCTTTAACATTGAAGAAAGCAGCTCACCTACATGCTGCTCTGCCTCTCATCCGTGCAATCCACATGCAACTGAGAGAACCCCAACGGGGCCATGTCAAAGGACATCTGAAACGCCAGGCTCACCTCACCTACTCTTTGGAAACAACTGCCGAAAACATTCTGTGAGCATGCTTTCACAAACACACACTCACATACACTTTCCCCACAGAAATAGTGAGCACCTTAACTACAAATTCATCCTCAGGATTAGGAGGAGGCATTTAGTTTCCCAAAGAGGAATAGTCTTAGAAGTATTCTGATCTGGTTCTGGGAATCATACATTAATGCAAAGATTTAAATCGTGATTTTCTAATATTCCAGTAATGATAACTATTTAAAATTAATGAAAAGAATAATGTGTTAGTCACTCAGCCATGCCCAACTCTTTGCAACCCAATGGACTGTAGCCCAACAGGCTCCTCTGTCCATGGAATTC
>NW_011390308.1:0-626 GCF_000754665.1 Bison bison bison
GTAGGAGAAGGAAATGGCAACCCACTCCAGTATTCTTGCCTGGGAAATCCCATGGGCAGAGGAGCCTGAAGGGCTACAGTCCATGGGGTTGTGAAATATTCAGCCACTACTTAGCAACTGAACAGCAACAATGTTTTCTTAAAGTGATTATAACCACTGCCAAGGTTGGTCATCTACATAAACGTAACACCAGCATCACAATCAAGATATGACCATACCATCACCCTCCAAAGTTTCCTGTGCTCCTTGGTAATCCTCATTCTTGCCTTTCCCTTCCTGCCCAGGACATCAATGATCTGCTTTCATCACTGTCAGTTAGTTTGCATTTTCCAGAAGTTTGTACGAATAAAACCATATAGGATACATTCATTTTTGTATTTTTATATTTATTTATTTATTTGCTCTGTGCTATACTATTTCTCCTCTCCTCCCTCCTTTAGAACTAACATTTTTTGTTTTTTTATTTTTTACAATTCCACTTTATCATCATCTTCCTTTTTTTTTTTTTTGCTTATTAGCTGTCAGTTTGGGTTTTGCTATTTTAGTGGTTGCTTTGTTTTAATAATATGTATATTCAACATATAACTGTTTGCCTTCAAGTAATATTACTCTTCACATATAGTAAA
>NW_011390309.1:0-540 GCF_000754665.1 Bison bison bison
CTGTGCAATATTAAGCTTCATGATTACTCAAGTTTTAAAATGTCTGGTTTAAATGAATTCCATTTATCTGTTAAAGGTTTTGAGACATTCTGTAGTCCTGCACATTGAAACTTCCAAGAGTGATTTTTTTTCATAAAGGCTTTCTAAAATTTATTTGGCTATGCAACTCTTTTTTATTTACATATGCATTATAGAAATAGGCCTAAAATGTTGTAAAACCTAAGGAAATTTAATAGCTGAAATAAAATTGCTTAGTTGAAAGATTTATAACATAAGGTCCATGTATGCATGCTAAGTTGCTTCAGTCATATCTGACTCTTTGTGACCCTATGGACTGTAGCCTGCCAGGCTCCTCTGTCCATGGGGTTTTCCAGGTAAGAATACTGGAGTAGGTTGCCATGACTTCCTCCAGGGGATCTTCTCAACCCAAGGATTGAACCCACATCTTTTATGTCTTCTTCATTGGCAGGCAAGTTCTTTACCTCTTGCGCCGCCTGGGAAGTCCAAGGTCCTTACACAGGCTTCAGGGAAATCAATGTT
>NW_011390310.1:0-502 GCF_000754665.1 Bison bison bison
AGAATGGAGCCCCTCCCAGTGGAGTGTAGGGTCTTTAAAAGCAAGGTCCATATCTTATCTCCCTAACTCTGTGGCCCACCAAAAGGCTTGACATAGAGAAGGCTTCCCAATGAAGGTTTGTTGGATGAATGAATGAAAGTATAGATGCATGACAAAACTTGATAGTGTAGTGTAGAAGGGAAAACGTAGTTTTTAGAGTTAGAAAGCAGAGAAGGCAATGGCAACCCATTCCAGTACTCTTGCCTGGAAAATCCCATGGATGAAGGAGCCTGGAAGCCTGCAGTCCATGGGATCGCTGAGGGTCGGACACGACTGAGCGACTTCACTTTCACTTTTCACTTTCATTCATCGGAGAAGGAAATGGCAACCCACTCCAGTGTTCTTGAGTGAAGAATCCCAGGGACGGGGGAGCCTGGTGGGCTGCCGTCTTTGGGGTTGCACAGAGTCGGACACGACTGAAGTGACTTAGCAGCTGAAGCAGCAGAGTTAGAAAGAGCTAGAT
>NW_011390311.1:0-765 GCF_000754665.1 Bison bison bison
GACATCCATGCCATTTATAGATATAGAAGTACAAAAAGCCAGGCAACCCAGGCAGACAAGTTTAATTTGTGAAACGTATACAGTAAATCCAAGCATAAATGCCCATACAAGTTTTGAGTTAATTTTATGGTTGCAAAATTCATGAAATATAAGTGGTTTTAAAATTGATTTTTATTCATACGGATTATGTTGTAGTTACCATTGGATGAGATGGTTGGATGGCATCACTGACTCCATGGACATGAATTTGAACAATAGTGGGGAGATAAAGGAGAGGAAAGACTGGCATGCTGTAGTCCATAGGATATAAACATAGGTTTAGACATGACTTAACAACTGAATGACAAGCATTAAAAAAAAAGTGAAGTAGAATGGGTATTGTGGATATAAACTGACTAATGAAAGAATATTGGAAACTACAGCATTTGAAAAACTGTAGAAGAGAATGATGCATTAAAATAGAAACACAGCAAGCAAACAGAAGAGGGCAGGATACCTGGAAAGCATATAGACACTAAAGTTTAAAAAGTGACACAGGGATTCAAACACAATTCAGTTGCTCAGTCGTGTCTGATTCTTTGCAACCCCATGGACTGCAGCACACCAGGCCTCCCTGTCCATCACCAACTCCTGGAGCATACTCAAACTCACCTCCATTGAGTTGATGATGCCATCCAGCCATCTCATCCTCTGGCGTCCCTTCTCCTCCCACCTTCAATCTTTCCCAGCATCAGGGTCTTTTCAAATGAGTCAGTTCTTCGCATC
>NW_011390312.1:0-537 GCF_000754665.1 Bison bison bison
GGAAGGACTGATGTTGAAGCTGAAACTCCACTACTTTGGCCACCTGATGTGAAGAGCTGACTCATTGGAAAAGACCCTGATGCTGGGAAAGATTGAAGGCAGAAGGAGAAGAGGATGACAGAGGATGAGATGGTTGGATGGCATCACCGACTCAATGGACATGTGTTTGGGTAAACTCTGGGAGTTGGTAATGGACAGGGAGGCCTGGCGTGCTGCAGTCCATGGGGCCACAAAGAGTCGGACACGACTGAGCGCCTGAACTGAACTGAACTGATCTTTATTAAATCCAATCAACAATATAGGTCATTTTTCATTATTTACAAATTATGAAAATGACAGCTAGAAAAGTTGTCACTTATTTAAGATCAAACAGCTCACTGATTAGTACCAAGATTACAGCTCAGAGCTCCTACTTCCCTGTCCATTTTCTTTTAAAAAATATTAACCCCAATGTGCTTGTGTTTGACCTTCCCTTCTTCATCTTCATTGCACAGATGCCCAAAGGGAAATTCAGACAATAAGTCTACATCCTAACAA
>NW_011390313.1:0-636 GCF_000754665.1 Bison bison bison
CTGCAAATCAACGTGATATACCACATCAACAAACTGAAGATAAAAACCCCATGTGGTGATCTCAATAGACGCAGAAAAAAGCTTTTGATAAAATTCAACATCCATTTATGATAAAAACTCTCCAGAAAATGGGTATAGAGAGAACATACCACAACATAATAAAGGTCATATATGACAAACCCACAGATAATATATTCAATGGTGAAAAGCTGAAATCATTTCCTCTAAGATTAGGAACAAGATATGAATGTCCATTCTCACTACTTTTATTCAACATAGTTTTGGAAGTCCTAGCCACAGCCATCAGAGAAAAGAAAATAAACAAATAAAAGGAATTCAAACTGGAAAGGAAGGGGTAAAACTGTCACTGTTTGCAGATAACACATTATACATAGAAAATCCTAAAAATGCTACCAGAAAACTACTAGAGCTCATCAATGAATTTGGTAAAATTTCAGGATACAAAATTAATATACAGAAATATGCTGCATTTCTATACACTAACAAATATCAATAGAGAAATTAAGGAAACAGTCTTATTTACCATTGCATCAAAAAGAATAAAATACCTAGGAATAAACTTATCTAAGGAAGCAAAAGACCTGTACCCCCAAAACGGTAAGACACTGATGAAAG
>NW_011390314.1:0-549 GCF_000754665.1 Bison bison bison
CACACAGGTGGTTAGTGGCACAGCCAGCACTAAGTGTCCAGGTCCTCTGGGCCTTCTCTGGATGTTCACTTTCCTATTTGCTACCTGCCACCTCTAGAAGGGGTCCCAGCATGGGTCTCATATTCCAGTCAGATATTGATAGGAATTTCCCTTCTCATCTCTGCCTTCTTGGGCCTGTGCAATTCTCCAGTAGCACCAGCACTTAAAAGAAGAAAATAAAGAACAAAACCACCATTTTCAAAAGGGTTAAAAACATGAAACTTGGGTCCTCTGTAGAGCAAGTTAAAATATCAGAGGCAAGTTCAGCTGGAGGCACAAGTGCAAAAGTTTTGGGGCAACGAATCAATAGGCCAGCTGACCAAGTTTTCTAGCTCTGGATGAGCCATAGTCAAATTAGAAAAGCAATAATGTGATCTAGGTCAGCAAAATTCAATTTTGCCAACAACACTGAGATTCCTTGAGGCAGCCCTTTAAAGATGACATTATAGCAGGATTATTTCCCATGTGTACAAATATGGCTAGGGAGAAAAACACACACACACACACAGA
>NW_011390315.1:0-615 GCF_000754665.1 Bison bison bison
AAATAAAGGAAAAGAAAAGAAATGTGGAAGACAATGACAAATAATAAAAAATAAAATAAATAAGAAAACTAACAGGTAAATTAGAAAAATTAAACATATAAATGAAACAATCACTGGAAGGTAAGACACAGCTACACTAGCAAAATAGGGAAATTTTTAAAAAGGTAGAAGAAACCTTTGCTGTAAGGGCAGGGCTTAGGTGTGGTGGAGCTCAGGCAGGGTGGGCTTAGGCAGGGGTGTGGCCTATGCTGAGTGTGGCCTGGATGGGGCCCCAGAGTGCCTCCAGTTTCAGAGTACAGAGGAGTAAGCCCCAGGCCTCAGCAGGTTCCTGGAGGTTGAATGGGGGGAGTGGGGGCAGAAACACCAGGTGCATTCCTCCATAACCCCAAAGGTCCTTCCCCATCCCCACAGATCCCCTCGAGGCAAGAGTGCCTCTCCAGATGTGGGAACTTTTCCTCCCCTAGCTGCACCTCAGGAGCACTGATCCCACCTAGCCTGCACATCTCCTTCCCCCCGTTTCCCCCTCCCAACCATACAGGGTTTTGGGTTCTCTGGTACTGCCTGGGGATTCAAGGCTCCTTGCCAGTATCCCAGTAGGTGCCCAGGATGTTTCAC
>NW_011390316.1:0-796 GCF_000754665.1 Bison bison bison
AGCTAAGAATTGTTTTTACATATTTGAATGGTTAAAAAAGTAATAATTCTTGACATGCAAAAATTATTTGAAATCCACACATCAGTGTCCATATACAAGGTTTTATTGGAACATAGCCATACTTGTCTCTGGAGGCTTCCACCCTACAACAGCAGAGTTAAATAGTTACAAAACAGATAAAATGGTCCTCAAGGCCTCAAATATTTGTGATCTGGCCCTTTCCAGGAAAAGTTTGCTGAGCTCTGGCTCAGACCGAGTGTCTTTAAAGCAAATGCACAATAACTGTGGTAAATGGCTGATGATCCCTTTGGCTAAGCCTGGGAAAAAGATTTACTATGGTTCCTTGTGACTTCACTGTAGGGTCCCTTCCTCAGTAGTTCACTCATTCATGGTGTTCTGGGTAAATGTGAGAACTGAGTAAGGGATTACCATTCACCAACAAGACAGCTCAAATCACCAGATCTAGAGCTTGATTTACTTATTTTTATGTTATTCTATATCTTATTATAAATAAATATTTATTCAAATTTTATTTATTTATACATGGATCAAATGCAACTTAAGGGTATGTTGAGATATTTCAAGATTCAAGGGATCTATTGATCACTTAGCTACATTTAGAGACTGAAAGTGAAAGTCGCTCAGTCATGTCTGACTCTGTGTGACCCCATGGGTATAGTCCATGGAATTCTCTAGGCCAGAATACTGGAGTTGGTAGCCTTTCCCTTCTCTAGGGGATCTTCCCAACCCAGGGATCAAACCCAGGTCTCCTGCATTGTGGGTGGATTCTTTACCA
>NW_011390317.1:0-717 GCF_000754665.1 Bison bison bison
TAGGGGCTCTTAAGCTTTTTTGGCATTTTTAGGATCAAATATGGGAACATGACATTTACATGCTCTTTGAATTTCTTATATGTGTGTTTTATTATTTTGGACTTTAATGAAATACATTTTGGAAGCATCCACTATCTCATGTATTTTAAGAAGGAAAATGGAAATGACTTTGTGTCTGCAGGCAAATCAGAGAGTCAAGAGGGGTCAGGCACCTCAAGGTGTGGCATTCAGAAGTAGCCAGAGGACTCCCCAGAGCAAAGCCCCAATCACTAGGCAGGACTTTTCTGGCCACAAGTGACAAAACTGTAACTTAAATCATTTAAAATTGTATTTGGCTTTGTATACCTGAGACTCACTCTACACAGTTGTCTCAGAACCAAGTTTCTGATTATGTTGTCCAGTAATGAAACCATTTACCACAGATTGGGACTTGAACCCATGTCCTGGGACTTGAAGCCAGCCAAAACCCAGTTTGGGATACGAACCCACGTGGCTGGAACTCAAATCCAGCCAAAACCCATGATACTTGGTTTCTGGACCTAATGAAACTCAGGTTCTTGATGTCTCATCACAGAAAGAATTCAGTGAGAGACAAAGTGATAGGTAAGAAGTGAATTTATTCAGATTCAGAGAGAAGGACACTCCACAGACAGAATGGTTTTTATAGGCTGGGTAATTTCACATGCTAATGAGTGGGAGGATTATTCCAACTGTTTT
>NW_011390318.1:0-535 GCF_000754665.1 Bison bison bison
GTTCAATGGCTAAATCATGTCCAATTCTTTGAGACCTCATGGGCTGCAGCACACCAGGCTTCCCTGTCCTTCACTATCTTCTGGAGTTTGCTTACATTCATGTCCACCCAGTTGGTGATGCTATCTAACCATTTCATCCTTCTCCTTTTGCCCTCAATCTTTTCCAGCATCAGGGTCTTTTCCAATGAGTTGGCCCTTTGCATCAGGTGGCCAAAGTATTGGCCAAAGTACAGTATGTTTAGGTTTAATCTTCTTTTGGTTGATCCTGTTTGATGATCTGAGTTCCCTAGATCTGGATGTTGTGATTTGGAAGTTTCAGCTATTATACTTTTAAATAAAACATCTTCCCCCTTTTCTCTTTCTTGTTCAGGGAGTCCTATGTGTTTATTAGTTTGTTTGATGAGGCCTTTGAATTACATGACAGGGCTTCCCTGATAGCTCAGTTGGTAAAGAATCCACCTGCAATGCAGGAAACCCTGGTTTGATTCCTGGGTCAGGAAGATCTGCTGGAGAAGGGATAGGCTACCCACTCCAG
>NW_011390319.1:0-589 GCF_000754665.1 Bison bison bison
ATCTTTTCCACATTAGACCATTTATTATTTAATTTTGGTGTGGAGGTTTTTTTTTTTTAATTTCCTACCTGGAAGCAACTCAAAGTTCCTGGAATTTTGTCATGTACCAACTCTTTTAGTCCTTTCCAGTTTCCCTTCTATCTAAACCATGTCTATTTTTATTTGTTTCTTCCCCACCAAAATCTAGCCCCCTCTTAGAATTTGTAAATTACTCAAGATAACCCAATTAAAATGCTCTTTTAGTGCATTGGGATTTGGCTCTACCAGTTCAAGGCAGAAAGTGTCAACAGAGTGGCTCTTGTGCATCTCACCTGTTGGGGCTCAATGCAGGTTGCCCCAAAATATGCCACAGTGACATGTTGATTACCTTGTATTCAGGTTACTTAAGAAAAGGCCATTGCAGTAGTAATATTTTGACCCTCTTTTCTGTCTCTCTGAAAGCAGGAAATACGTCTGTCATATGAAAGATGCACTGCCTGCATCTGGAGGTAGAAGAACACCCTGATAGCCAAAAATAGAGAATTCAGCCAGAGAAGTCTGTATACACAAATGTCTTTAATTACTACCCCAAGCTCAAATTCTGTTTAGA
>NW_011390320.1:0-712 GCF_000754665.1 Bison bison bison
TAGTTTTCTGATCCCTGGACTAGATAATCTCCAAGATTCTTTTCAACCATAAATTGCTTTGGTAAGTTATTATGTGAGCTTCCCTGAAAAAAGCAGTCTTTTTCCAGTAGTTTAAATATACTTTTAGTGGAAACATAACATAGATCAAGAAAAGTAGGCAAATCACATGTGGACATTTTGATTAACTTCTACAGAGCAAATGCATCCAGACAACTACCACCAAGATCAGGAAGTATTATGCTATCAACACCCTGGAAGCTCCTTTCTTTTCTCCTCAAGGTCATCACCTATCTCTTCTTCCTAAAGGCAGGCACTAGTCTAACTACATGGATTAGTTCAGTCTCTCTTAAACTTCATGTACTCCTAAGTGTTGGGATTTAACTTATGTTTATAAGATTCATCCATACTGTTGCACAGAGCAGTAGTTTATTTTCATTATTGAATAATATACTATAATATTATCACACAAGTAACTTATCCATTCTTATATTATTGTATGTATTTGGATTGTACATCAGCCTTGACATACTCTTTCCCAATTTTGAACCAGTCCGCTGTTCGATGTAATGTTCTAACTGCAGCTTCTTGATCTGCATACAGATTTCTCAGGAGACAGGTAAGGTTATCCGGTATTCCCATCTATTTTAAACATTTCCACAGTTTGTTGTGATCCACACAGTCAAAGGCTTTAGCACAATGAGGCAAAAGTAGA
>NW_011390321.1:0-797 GCF_000754665.1 Bison bison bison
AGCAGATGCAGACTTTTATATATAGCATAGATAAACAGCAAGGTCCTACGATGTGGCACAAGGTACAATATTGAATATCCTGTGATAAGCCATAGAATATAAAAAAGAATATATACAGGTATAATTGAATCACTTTGCTGTGTAGCAGAAATTGACACAACATTTTAAATCAACTATACTTTAATAAGTGACTTCCCTGATGGCTCAGCAGGTAAAGAATCTTCCTGCAATGCAGGAGGCACAGGAGACGTGGGTTTGATCCCTGGGTTGGGACTGATCCCCTGGAGGAGGAAATAGTAACCCACTCCTATATCTTGCCTGGGAAATCCTATGAACAGGGGAGCCTGGTGGGCTACAGTCCATGGGGTCACAAAGAATCAGACACAACTGAACACAGAGCACAACATTAGCCACTAATTACAGTGCAGAAAGACAGCATCAATCGTAGAAAGAATCTGTGAACTCACTGTTCTTTTTATTTTTTATAGTAGCAAAATCATCTTTTTCAGGAGTAGACTTCATAGGTGGCATACAATAACTTAAGTACGATAAAAAAGTGTAGAAAATGTCATTCATTTGGAAAACCATGACTATAAGGGTGTGAACTGATGAATAATTAAGCTCATTTCTGAACACAAGCCAATGGATGAAACTTATTTAACAGCTGAATTATTAAAAAATACCAAATTGAAAACAATACGTCAGATAATCTTCCAGAAAGATTTTGTAACTTTTCCATTTGCTCTGATAAAAACACTTTATTTTAAAACTCTTTCTCACAACTGGTTCTAGGTGGC
>NW_011390322.1:0-571 GCF_000754665.1 Bison bison bison
AAAGACCAAATAAACCACAATAGCATAAAATACTCTCAAATTTTAGCACTGTGTGATTAGTATGACATCCTCAAAATTCTCAAATGTCCATCTGAAATAAATGTCATGGTATCAGGTAAGACCTTCATAACATTGAATCTAGATTCCATACCTTAATAAATCTTTAGCATCTTGTGAGGTTCTTAAAGTGAGGTTATACAAAGTTTAATTGACAGTTACCTTGTACATCCAAGTTAGCTGTCCTAAAGATCTCATTGTTTTCCTTTAGAAAAAAAAAATAATGGATAGGGCGGAGGGAAGCTCATCAGTGGGGCTACGAGCTGAGTGCGCTTAGTCACTCTGTCCATTGTCCCTTGGGAAGGTCTGAGACTAGGGCCATAGGGCGGCCCTAACAGGGCCCTCCCTGAGCTTCGGGGAGTGAGTTCCCAGAGAACGGGGCTCCGCGCGAGGGCAGACTGGGCAGGAGATGCTATGGACCCCGCCTCGCGGAGGGCCTGGCGGATGCCTCCTTAGCCGGAGCTTGGAACAGACTCACGGCCGGCGAAGTGAGTTCAATGGCTGAGGTGAGGTA
>NW_011390323.1:0-522 GCF_000754665.1 Bison bison bison
AATCTTCTGTTACATTTGTGTAAGTCTTATAGCTCTACAAACATAATCTGTGCTAAACCCTGTTGTTGGCCATCATCAAATGTTTGGTGCCTGGTTTGTATTGGCCAAACCAAAGTCTTGTGCCCAATGTACACTGAGGTGATATGAACTGAAATGTTGGCTTTCTGAGCAGAGAAAGGTTTATTGCAAAGGCCAAGCAAGGAGTAAGGATGCTCGTGCTCAGAAGGCTGGAACTCCCCAGTGGATTTCAGGGGAGGTTTTTAAAGACAGACTAGGGGAGAGAGTGGAGAGTACTTGATTTAACTCACACACTATTCTCTGCTTGATGTTGAGGAGCACGGTAATGCAACAGGGGTTATCATCATAAATCCTTAGGTTCCAGTTTATCATGGTCATCATGCAGTTAACTTCTTCCACCTGGTGGACTTTTTAGCATCTGAGAAACAACTCGGGAATGTGCACCAAACATATTATCTGTAGCCTTCTGGGAAGAACTAAAGATTTTGTGACTGCCATATGGCT
>NW_011390324.1:0-635 GCF_000754665.1 Bison bison bison
GGCCATTCCAAATATCCTTAATGCTATGCCACATACTGGGAAGATGGGACTTATTGTCCAATCACTATCTGTTAGATTCCATTTTGAGGTTCTTCCCAGTTCCTCTGTATCAGCCTCTTCCTCAAACTGGAGAGAACCAATGCATTAGGGTTCCACCTGCTGTTTTCTATTGCAAACTTCAGTTGAGCCCATAACCTGAACCCTTGTCTACATGCATTTCGTTGTGACCACACGACAAACTTTCATGGAACTTCACAAGATTCCAGGAGTCTCCCAACAGATAAGGCCTGGTCTAATTCACCTCTCTGTTCTTCAAAGCCCTGTGAGCACCTTCCCAATCCCTTAATGCCCCCTCCCCCAGGCCCTTCCTCTATAAACTTTTGCTATTTGGAGGAGCCTGGCATTGAGGTCTGCTGGCAGCTGATATGAGCGAATCTGAGTGAAACAAGAGGACAGCTGGGCTGTCCACACCAGTCCCATCTTGGCATTTAAGCAGGTGTGCAGGATTGAGTAACTACACATTTCTCATCTAACCTGCACCAGGTGTTCTGCATCAGTTACAGGATTTAATCTCAACCAACCTTGTTTGGCACATTATGAAGGTGAGGCTCTTGAGGTTCTTGACAAGGTCAGTA
>NW_011390325.1:0-712 GCF_000754665.1 Bison bison bison
TTTTCAAAGAACTGAATAGATGTGCAATTGCCCAACTCCTCCTTAACTAGAAGTACTTGCAAATCTTATTTCTATAATCACCAAGTCTCTATCTAATAAGAATAAAAAATATTCTCCCTGTATTCAAGGGGCTTCCCAGGTGGCATAGTGGTAAAGAATTCGCCCGCCAATGCAGGAGATGCAAGAGACACAGTTTCAGTCCCTGGGTCCTGAAGATCCCCTAGAGTAGAAAATGGAAACCCACTTCAGTATTCTAACCTGGGAAGTTTGATGGACAAAGGGGCCTGGTGGGCTATAGTCCAGGCAGTCAGAAAGAGTCGGACATGACTAACTGACTGAGCACAACACACACACACACACACACACACACACATTCTTCTCAATTCCTGGAAGAGTTAGATGAATATGGTCCTGAATTATAGATCAACTATTTTGTGGAATGTCTTTCAGTTTGTGCTTGTCTGATGTGTTCTCATAATTAAATACAGGGGAAATATGAAAGAAGTGATGCTGCTCTTATTGCATTATCTCAGGGGACATATGATTTCTATTCCTCCCTTTACTGGTGATGTTGACTTTGATCATTTAATTAAGATAGTGTCTCCTGAAATTCTCCAGTGTTAAATTACTCATTTCTCCCCTTTGTTATTAATAAGTATCTTGGATGGAGATAGTTTGAGCCTATGAAAAATCCTGCTCTTTATCAACTTTA
>NW_011390326.1:0-565 GCF_000754665.1 Bison bison bison
AAAGCTGCAGACCCGGCTTCATTAGAGCTTGGTCTCCCCGTGTAATTCTTTCTCTTTCTCTTTCTTTCTCTCTCTCTCTCTTTTTTCAGGCTGATTCCCTGAAGCGCAGAGGCCCTCTGAGTTCACTTTCCTGCCCGGGCTTCTAAGACCCTCTCGAGAAAGTGCTCTGCATTTTCACCCCATCAAGAGGGCGCCTGAGGTCTCCGTGAACAGAGCAAGTCCCATGTCAAGGACTTTACTGGCTTTCTGTGTAAACCAAGGAATATAAGCCTCTTTCTCTCTCCTTTTACTTTCATCTCTCTTGCCAACCCTGTTCATCCTGAGGATATCCCTGGATCCTGCTGGGGCTGGACCCTGATAAGTGATGCCCGAACAGGGACCCAAAGGTAATCCCCTCCATTGTCCAGTTTTCGGGATGGCTAGGACCCCACTAAGGATGCCGAAGACCCCCCTATATAAGATAGGTATGGTGAGGAAAAGTGGGTAGTAGAATCTTTCACGTAGACAGAAGTAAACGAAACAAAAGTCACTGACATGGGTAACAGTGAGTCAAAGGAATGACAAC
>NW_011390327.1:0-517 GCF_000754665.1 Bison bison bison
CTCACTTGCATAAATCCCTTCCGAGGCCCTTCTGGGGGTTTTTTTGGAGGTATTTTTCTTTCTGTTTCATAAAGAGGGCCCCCAAATACTGTACCTTTTCAGGCCCCATAAAATGTAGATGCACTGCTAGCCTTTTAGCATAATTTTTTAGAGAAGTAGCTCTAGCACAAAAGGTTCAGAGCCCATACTTTGATGCCAGACTGTCCAGTTTAGAATGACCCTGTGACTTTGGTTATTTTACTTAACCTCTAAATGTTTTAATCTTCTCATATTTAAAATGAAATCTTTGTCATGTGTAGTCACAGAAATCTGTGATACAGTAGCTTAGTAGTGGTCAGGTAGTGTTTTGAAAGAGATTCCTTAAATACCATTTTACCCAAGAAAAGGAAGAAAAGAAAAACAGCACTCTCTCATTTTTTGCAGATTGACTCTGTGTTGTGGCGCCCCTTTGGTGCTTTGTTGTTTAGTCACTCAGTTGTGTCCAATTCTTTGCGACCCCATGGACTGTAGCCTGCCA
>NW_011390328.1:0-611 GCF_000754665.1 Bison bison bison
GACTAAACACTTTCACTTTTCACTGTGATTTTAAGTTTGGGACTAGCTAATGCAAACTATTACATATGGAATGGATAAACAAGGTCTTACTACATATCATAGGGCACTATATTCAATGTCTTGTGATAAACCATAATGGGAAAGAATATGAAAAATATACACACACACACATATGTGCATAACTGAATCACTTTGGTGTACAGCAGAAACTAACACATCATAAATCAACTATACTTCAAAGTCCCCTGCCATTTTATTCTACTAGCTCTATGAATATGTGTGCATGTGAGTGTACACATAAGCTCACTGTGTTGCTTTTGCTATTCATGTTGCATAAATTTCCATGTCACACAAGCTCATTCAGCTCTCGTTCAAGTTTTTTACCCTTCCTGGCCAGGATTCATGAAAAAATGTGGTCTTTACCAACACACTTACCTTCTTCACATTCACCATTCACTCTAATTTTATCATATAAAATTGTGTGTGTGTGTGTATTCTTAGCAATTCTTCCCTATAGATTTCAATACCCCTTTTAGAGGACAACTAGTATTTGGTTGGTATTTGAATATATTTAAAATATTCCTCTTCATTGCATTCCTCTTCTTATGCTC
>NW_011390329.1:0-420 GCF_000754665.1 Bison bison bison
AAGAAAAGCTATGACCAACCTAGACAGCATATTAAAAAGCAGAGACATTACTTTACCAACAAAGGTCCATCTAGTCAAAGCTATGGTTTTTCTAATAGTCATACATGGATGTGAAAGTTAGACTATAAAGAAAGGTGAGTGCCGAAGTATTGATGCTTTTGAACTGTGGTTTTGGAGAAGACTCTTGAGAGTTCCTTGGACTGCCAGGAGATCCAACCAGTCCATCCTAAAGAAAATCAGTTCTGAGTATTCATTGGAAGCACTAATGCTGAAACTGAAACTCCAATACTTTGGCCACCTGATGAAGAGAACTGACTCCTTAGAAAAGACCCTGATGCTGGGAAAGATTGAAGGTGGGAGGAGAAGGGGACGACAGAGGATGAGATGGTTGGATGGCATCAGCGACTCAATGGACATGAG
>NW_011390329.1:4634-5080 GCF_000754665.1 Bison bison bison
AATACTGTCTTGATGACTGTGGCTTTGTAGTAGAGCCTGAAGTCAGGTAGATTGATTCCTCCAGTTCCATTCTTCTTTCTCAAGATCGCTTTGGCTATTCGAGGTTTTTTGTATTTCCATACAAATTGTGAAATTATTTGTTCTAGCTCTGTGAAGAATACCATTGGTAGCTTGATATTTTGATTCTTAGTGTAGTCTTAGGGGTATTATTATCTAAAGAGGAAGCTGTATAATAAAAGTGGTTTAAAAGTACTATTATTTTTTTTATAGTTTCTGGAACCAAAAAACAGACTTTCATTTTACAAATGAAACAATTAAAAAGATGTATTTTATTCTTGCCAACTTTTTGCCTGGAAACACTTTTGTTTGTGTGTTTGTAAGAGAGAGGGGGAAAAGAGAGCTGTATCAAAGGATTATCAGTTGTGACAATCATGGGTTAATTAGTA
>NW_011390330.1:0-753 GCF_000754665.1 Bison bison bison
CTCATCCTCTGTCATCCCCTTCTCCTCTTGCCCCCAATCCCTCCCAGCATCAGAGTCTTTTCCAATGACTCAACTCTTTACATGAGGTGGCCAAAGTACTGTAGTTTCAGCTTTAACATCATTCCTTACAAAGAAATCCCAGGGCTGATCTCCTTCAGAATGGACTGGTTGGATCTCCTTGCAGTCCAAGGGACTCTCAAGAGTCTTCTCCAACACCACAGTTCAAAACCATCAATTCTTCCACGCTCAGCCTTCTTCACAGTCCAACTCTCACATCCATACATGACCATAGGAAAACCATTGACTAGACGGACCTTTGTTGGCAAAGTCATGTCTCTGCTTTTGAATATGCTATCTAGGTTGGTCATAACTTTCCTTCCAAGGAGTAAGCGTCTTTTAATTTCATGGCTGCAGTCACCATAGACACAGTCTATTCAGATGACATTTTCTTCTTGGTGGAGCTTGTGTCTTCTGTGTTTCTTATGTATGGAATTTGGTGAGTTCTTGGATCTGTGGATTTATAATTCTCATCAAATTTGGAAACGTGCAGCCATTATTTCTTCAAATATTTTCTCTCTTCCCTTCTTCCCTCGTCTTCAAGGACTCCTTCTTGTTCAGTCCTTAAGTCATGTTTGACTGTGACCCATGGACTGTAGCCCACCAAGCTCCACTGTCCATGGGATTCTCCAGGCAAGAATGCTGGAGTAGGTTGCCATTTCTTTCTCCAGGGGATCTTCCTGACCCAGGGAGCAA
>NW_011390331.1:0-533 GCF_000754665.1 Bison bison bison
AGCAGACTTCAAGTCACAAAAGTAACAAGAGACAAAGATGGACTTCTATAATCTTTTTCAACAAATGGTGTTGGAACAACTGGACACCCAGATACAAAACTGAAAACAAAAAATGAACCTAGACACAGACCTTCCTCCCTTCACAAAAATGAATTCGGAGTGGATCACAGACCAAAATACAAACTATTACATGATAAAAATCCTAGATCACACAGGAAGTAACCAAGGTGACCTAAGGCATAGCAATGACTTTTTATATACAAGAGCAAAGGCACACTTCAAGGAATAAAGCAATTAATTAGTTGGAGTTCATGAAGTTAAAACTTCTGTTAAAGACAATGTTAGGAGTATGATGAGAAGAGTTATGGACTGGGAATTAACATTTTCGAAATATATCTGATAAACAAATGTCATCCAAAATATACCAAAAACGCTTAAAACTCAACAATAAGAAAACAAACCACCCAATTAAAAAAATGGTCTAAAACCTTAACAGACACCTCACCGTTTGGATACAGATGGCAAATCAACAA
>NW_011390332.1:0-615 GCF_000754665.1 Bison bison bison
CTTACTCTATCCAGTCTTTTCAGAACTGCCAGATCCCAGCTTTCTCTGAATAGGTCTTTTGACTGACTTTCCTGTCACATTAGATCTAAACTTCTCTTTCCAAACCCTCGATAATATGGTTGCATCTAATTTAGCTGAATCTTATTTCACTACTCATTCTCAATACATTCCTGCCCCCAAATGAGTCTAGGCTTCTTGAATTCAAATGAATCAGAGATTATTATTCCATTGTCTGTGCCTTTGTTAACAATTATTACCCCTAAGCCATCATAGGCATGTGTGTGTGGGTGTGGGTGTGGGGCGATAGAGGATATTTGGGAAAATATAATATTGAAACAAAAGCAAATCACTGATGAAATTCTGTGTGGATATTGACTGATAAGAGCTAGAAAGTACTTAAAAGTTTCTAAGATTAGTGGTGTAAATAATTCTCCAAATTAATCTTTTGTTTGTACATCTCCTAAATATACCACTTAATTTCCTTTCTCCATATTTTAATATATGCAACTATGCCTAAATACCTATCTTGTGTGTGTGTGTGTGTTAGTCGCTTTCTTCATGTCCGACTCTTTGTGACTCCATGGTCTGTAGCCTGCCAGACTCCTCTGTCAATGG
>NW_011390333.1:0-805 GCF_000754665.1 Bison bison bison
GCTACAAAATTAATCATTAAAAAGTTAATATTGCTTTAAATGAATCATAATGATTTTAGTGTATGAGCTTGAGAATTCAGTTTATTGTTTAGAATTAGAGTAATCTGAAATAAAACTGATTTAGCAAGAAAAATTAATTAGGTAATGAAGACTTGATGAAAAAAATATTTCAAAAACCTAACGGAACAAACTTCACCACGTCTTACAGTATTTGCTTTAAACAGTCTCAAGAATTAATTTGTAATTCTCAATAAGATCTTTAAATCTCCTAAAGCATGCTTTTGAGTTATGAAATCAGAATATACATATACATGCTCTCTGTAATTCTCCTGTGTTGTATATTTCTGACAAATTAGATACACTGCATTTGTTCTAATTGCATGTATTTTAATGATAGGTACATTCTATAATATTATGAAATGTTTAGCAGCACTGACCATCAGTAAAGTGATAAATTCCCTTACAGTTTTTCAAAAACGTACTTACAAGGAATAACAGTGATCACTGTCACCACAGTGGACATCAAGACGAGGCAGATGATTCCCAGGATTCCAGCAATGAACTTCTCTGGAGGTGACGGTGAACCTGCAGGGACAGAAAAGGACACAGAGAAAGGAGTGATGGGGACAGCTGTTCAGAGTTTACATACACAAGAACCCACACGAACACAGAGTTATGGATATAAACTTGGACCCCCAACCCATTTTGACCACTGTAGTCTTTCTCTCAGAATATACCATTGTGTTTTCAGCAAATATGAGACTACATGCGTGGTTGATCAAAAACTTCAAATTATAGTAATGCC
>NW_011390334.1:0-544 GCF_000754665.1 Bison bison bison
GTCATGCCCTTGTTAGATCCCCCAACATAAACTCCTCTTCCCACTTATTGGTTGCTGCACTTAACTAGTCTGGGTTAAGCACTTGATCTAGCCACGACCAATTAATCCTGAGCCCACATCTCTATCACTACACTGAACAAGTCTAGGTCCTGCCTTTCTTAGATCCCAAAATGCATACTCATCAGCCCACAATTTGGTACTTGCACTGAAGCAGTCTGGGTCCTACCCATGCTCAAGCCCCAAGAAACACTCCTGAGCCTGCAACTCGGTCCCTGCACTGAACCAGGGTAGGTCCTGCCCTTGTTCAAACCCCCGACAAATACTCCTGAGTCAGCATCTCTGTCCCTGCCATGAACCAGGCTGGGTCCTTCTCTTGTTCAAGCCCCTGACAAATGTAGGTTAGTTATCCAAACAAAAATGAAATGTACTTACACTCCTGGTAAGAAACTTACAGTTAGCAAATGGTGTCAATGCATAAGAAGCTGAAAGGTGAAGGCTGCAATAGACTTATCCCCCTGAATACCTATGCAATTCATAATCCACA
>NW_011390335.1:0-699 GCF_000754665.1 Bison bison bison
TCCAGAGGTTCAGCAGGAATAAGCAATGATCAGAAGCAGCCATCGGTCTCTGCTGGCACACTTCTCATCCAATTACCATGACTTTAAAGTAAAATGACTCTTATTTTCCCACCAAAGACAAGTTCTGTGGCTTTATCTTGCTTAAAAGGTCTTCTTACAATAATAGCTATCCATCATAACAAAAACAAGTTTTTCTCATTACTTTGCAAGTTCTTCTCACCTGTGCACATTAATTAGCTCTTAACTATTGTAAGATTCTTACAGTGACTCAGAAAACTCAAACCAGGGCTCTGTGACATCCTAGAAGGGTAGAATGGGGTGGGAGGTTCAACAGGAAGGGGACATATGCATACCTATGGTTGATTCATGTTGATGTACGGCAGAAACCCACACAATATGGTATTGGTTTAAAATAAATAAATAAACTAAGGGGAAAATTAGAAATAAATAAACTAAGGGGGGAAAAGAATCAAACAGGGTTATTAGTTAAGAAGCCTGAGCATATAGTTTTTTCATGATGATTACATAACAAAAATCCATGTCACATTCCTAGAAAACAGCTTGGCATATTGAACATTTTTAATAAATGCTAAGGATCATTAGGGTTACAGGAGATCAGCCCTGGGATTTCTTTGGAAGGAATGATGCTAAAGCTGAAACTCCAGTACTTTGGCCACCTCATGCGAAGAGTTGACTCAT
>NW_011390336.1:0-661 GCF_000754665.1 Bison bison bison
AAAAAGTAGAAAAAAATAAAAAAATAAAAAATAAATTAGAGACAAAATAGGACGAAACAAATAACTTAGTGTTACCTATGGTAGTAGCTCTGAAATAGTGACAGAGACATCACACACACACACATAATGGATATCCCTAATGAATACAGAGTCAAGAGTCCTCAACAAAATACTGGCAAACAAAATCTAAAAACATATAAAAAAGATTATATACCATGATCACGTGGGATTTATGGAGGTAAGCAAAGTTGGTTCATTATATGAAAGTCAATCAACATTATGCCATTTTAATAGAATAAAGGACAAAAAAACACATTGGCCTGTAGAAAAAGCATTTTCCTGAATCTAGCACATTTTCATAATAGGGGTTAAAAAAAAACAATAAGAACAGATAGAACTTTCTCAATCAAAGGTACCTGTAAAAGATGCACAGCTAACATCATACATAATAATGAAACCCTGAAAGCTTTCCAAATTGGGAAGAACACAAGGATGTCTATTCTGCACTTTGGCTCAATATTATGCTGGCAGTTCTATAATCAGGGCAATCAGGTAAGAAAAATGAGTTGCTGCTATTGTTGTTTTTTAAACAAAAAAAAAGCATTCATTATGGAAAGGAAAAAGTCAAAGTACGTTGGAGATAACATACTTTTGTATATAG
>NW_011390337.1:0-771 GCF_000754665.1 Bison bison bison
ACTGAATGGTGAGGCCCATCCAACTCCAAGGTGGCTGGGGTTAGTGGGAAGGCAGACCACCCCCGCCCATCCCCCTCTGACATCCACCTCTCCCCTCCATCTGCTGGCCTGGGTGGGATCCCAGAAATAAGTACTCACGTGTGCACACCCTTGTGTGGTGGGAAGCCCAGGTGACTCAGTCAGGATTCTCCCCACATCCCACAAAGGGCCACCAGATTTAGCAGATGAAACTGCAGGAGACTCATTTAATAAATTGATATTTCAGATAGTTAACGATTTTGTAGCATATGTCCTGAATATTTAAATAAACAACAAATACATTTCTAGTGTAAGTATGCTCCACATATGTTGCATAAGTATGACTCAAATATTGGGGGGAGAGGGGATTGTGTGCATTTTTGTGGTAAAATATACATAATTAAATTGATTTTAAGTGTGAAAAAACAGCCTCACAGACACACCAGTCATATTTAACTGGAAGACAGTGCACCCTATGGCCCAGCTGAGTTGACACATAAAATCAGCCATCACAGCAGCCCACGTCCATGGGCATCAGTCAGTGAGGAGCCACAGGGACATTGTCCGTGCAGTTTACAGAGCAGCCAAAATCTCAGGAGAAAGGGTGAAGGACATTCCAGGTGGCCGGAAACAGGCTGGTCTGATAGCCACGCTCTGGGGGCTCAGCACCCTGACACCCTCCCCCTAGACACACACCCTCACACTCTGACAGAAGTGCAGAACCCAGGCCTCCCCAGGCCCTTAGACCCTGTG
>NW_011390338.1:0-752 GCF_000754665.1 Bison bison bison
TTGCTTCTGATGCAGGAGTCACATGACTAACAGGCTGTAATTTCTGAGCATTATCTTTCTTGAAGTGAACATACTTTTTTCTCCTTGAACAAGAACCTGGGGTAACTCTGTTCAGTATGTTTGAAACAACTGGTTTTGAATTTGAGGTCATCCCCACAAAGATCACATCAGCATCTTCATTTACATGTTCCACTCCAAACAAGATCAGTTCAGCATCTTCATCATCTACTTGTTTGGTTTCTCCCTCGCTTTTCTGTGGTTCTGGCTCTTGTTCTTTTTCACGTAACATACATGGTCGTTCCATATTTTAAGTACTTTTTCCTTTTATTCTTGGAGGATGTGGCCACAAGTCCCAGTGCTTCCTTTAAATAAACTGCCACCTAAGTATAAATATATTACATATTAGCTAAGTACAGAACAATATGCTATTTGTTTATCTCCAAAACTCTAGGGGAGTTATAAACACCCTTATCTTACAGATAAGGACATTTAGCATCAAAGAGACTAAATGGCAGCTGAAAAACCTATGACTACAAGTCTACATGACTCGAGAATCATAGCTTTGTCCCATGTTGATTTTAATCTTTTCTATTTAAAAAAAGAAGAAAGAAAAAAAAACACCAACTGATCATTAGGTCAAATCACATGTAAAGGACAAATCTTTTACAAAGCACTATTTTACACTGTTTAGAAACATGGACTTTGGAGTCAAAGAAGATTAAACTGGAATTCGTAAGTTAACCACACACCAG
>NW_011390339.1:0-501 GCF_000754665.1 Bison bison bison
AGGACGAGGCCCCCACACTGGCCAGGCGTCCACTTCACTCCGTCCTCTGGTTCAGATGCTAATCTCTTCCCAGCACACCCTCAGACACACCCAGGACCAGGTTCAACCAAATGCCTGGGCACCGCGGGGCCCCGGCCAGATGGCACGTGAGCTGGCCTTCACACACCGTGTTTCAACAGAGCCCTTACTTTCCCCAGCCCAGCCCCACTGCCCTGCCCACACCTCCCCAGGCCAGTAGACAGCTACCAGTCCCTGGGTACTAACCGCAGAATCCTGGGGTCCCCTTGGTCCCCACACAAACATCCGTCCCAGCAAGTCTGACTTCCCACAGCTTCTGAGCATCCAGGAAATGGATGCGCCCTGCGTCCCCCATCCACACAGCCTCCACTTCCACTGACCACCTCCCCACCCTCCCACTGCACACCTGCGCCCTGTTGACCCTATAGCAGGCAAGCCCCTCCCAGCTCGGGCTGGGCTACCCCTCTCCACTGTCCCACATCT
>NW_011390340.1:0-550 GCF_000754665.1 Bison bison bison
ATACGAATATTTCTCATAAATTGAGATACAAAAATCTTTAGTGAAATATCAGTAAACTGAATCCAGCAATGGATAAAAAGAATTACATGTCATGGCCAACTCCAATGTATTCTGGGTATGTAAGGTCTGGTTCAATAGTCAAACATCAATTAATGTAATTCAATATGTCCATAGACTATAGAAGAAAATCATACGATCTTATCAATTGATGCAGAAAAAGCATTTGACAAAATCCAATACTTATTTATGATAAAAATTCTCAGCAAATTAGGAATAGAGGGGAATTACTTTAATTTCATAAATAAAATGCACCAAAAACCCTGTCACTAGTATCATTATTTTAAAAGTGAAAGACTGAATACTTTCACCATTAAGATCAGGAACAAGGCAAAGATACCTATTCTCACCATTCTTATTCATCATAGCACTGGAAGTTCAAGCTAGCCCTCTTCAGTCTGTCTAAAACAGGCCTTATATTGGCAATAGGGTTGGGAGCCTGGGAGTTATCATAGGAAAGAAACACACATGCATTTGGAAACTAGCGAGTGGG
>NW_011390341.1:0-630 GCF_000754665.1 Bison bison bison
GCGAAGAGTGGGACAGGAATGAGCGACTGAACTGAACTGATCTGAACTGAACTGAACTGAAGTGACCAGGTATCCATAGACACAAGACTTTTTTGGCCTGTAGCAGCTCCGCCCCAGCGAGCATTGGGCATGAACTTGGCATAGCTTCTTGATTTCTGGGGACCGTGGTAGCGATAACTGTGCAGGGACAAAGACCTCCTCTGCCACAGAAGTTTTGACCCTATCAGAGTCTTTTCACCAGCCTCTTGTAGCTGGTGATAAGGAGGCCTCTTTTGCCACTCTTCTTCCATAGCTCCACTCTTTCAGGCACTTATAGGGCTCCCTTGCCTGGGGTACTTCTCCGTTGTTTGGAGCATCAGGTACATAGCTGGGGCCCCTGTGTGGGGTCCTAGTCTGCAGATCAGTAAGTCAGGCACTTGATTGGCCAGCCTCTCTATTGTTCAGCTGCCTATGCTGATGTATGGGGAGAAAGAGACTATGGTGAGGGCTCCACCACCTATGATTGACCCAGTAGGATCCCCTTGTTTCCATGGGGCCTGGTGTTCCTCCACAAGCATTTCCCATCCCGATCTCCTTCCTCACATCCCATCAGTCCGTCTCTCTGCAGTCAATAGCAGCCCTTGCCCTGGG
>NW_011390342.1:0-733 GCF_000754665.1 Bison bison bison
AGGAAATTTAAAATGAAGTGAAAGTTGCTCAGTCGTGTCCGACTCTTTGCGACCCCATGGATTACACTCCGTGGAATTCTCCAGGTCAGAATACTGGAGAGTAGCCACTCCTTCTCCAAGGGACCTTCCCAACCCAGGGGGCTTCCCTTGTGGCTCAGCTGGTAAAGGAGAATTTAAAATCCTAATGTAAAACACCTGATGATATCCTAAAAGTGTTTAACAAAAAAGATGAGTTACTGAAACAACTTGTAAATATAGTGTTCAAGTTGATGGATTCTGTGTGCTGAAATATTATTGGGTTTGATCTGTGATTTCCAGACAAAGCAAAGCCCTTGCCCTCAAGCTACTAATGACTGACAGCAATTGAGTAAATTCCCTCTGTGAGTAAAATGGAAATATGTTTCTTTTCTCTCTTCTTTGCTCCTCCAGAAATCAGTGATTCTTACTTTCTGAGCAGCCTTATAAGGTAAATAAGAAAGACAGTCTCCTGACATATGAGCAGAAATCTTCATATTTTGCTCGAGTGCACTGGGGCTGGGGGGACCCCCTGTAGTGTCTACAAGCAGCACAGGACGCGGGGGTTTACGCTGCAGCCACTGGGGACAGGGACATTGACGGCAGCCGAGGGGAGGAGTTAGGAAGAGAAACCAGTGTCCAAATACTACATGCTGCAGGGCTTGTGGAGAACAGGTGGTGGGGATGTAAACTGGTGCAACCACTTGGAAGCAATATG
>NW_011390343.1:0-561 GCF_000754665.1 Bison bison bison
CCTGGGCTTCTAAGACCCACTCGAGAAGGAGTCTAGGGTGAGACACCTTCCGCTATTCGAGAGGGCGCCTGCGGCCTACGTAAGTGGTGCAAACTTCTTGTCTTGAAGTTTTATTGGTCTCCCGCGTAAACCAAGCTACTCAGCTTCTTTTCTCCACTGAATTTTCTTACTGAGCTATCCTCATTCTATTGTTCTCTATATCTCTAATTAGCATATAAATAGTCGCCTAGGCCGTCTCTCCTTCGAATACCCTGGATCAGCTGGGGCTGGTCCCCAGTACATGGGCAAGCTCATTTGTTCCCATCGTGTCTGGAAAAGTTTCGACTGAGCCTGGACAGCCCACAGAACCTCAACAATTCACTCTCTGTCCCCTTTGCCAGCCTCTGAGTCAGAAAGTAGGAAAACAGAGAAAAGCAAAGCAGCAAGACGGTCATACACTACTGGGTAACACCAGTATTACAAGTCACCAACATTATCACCATGATAACCTTGCAGTCTACTTCCTGAAAAACTTCACATAAGGTGAAAATGTCCAACAGACAGTTGGCAACAGAGGACTGG
>NW_011390344.1:0-635 GCF_000754665.1 Bison bison bison
GACTGGGCGCCTAAACGACAGAGGCTCCTTTCTCGTAATTCTAGGTGCTGGAGTCCGAGAGGCAGGCCCTGGCAGACCCGTCCGTGTTTAGGGGACCCTCCCCCTGGTTGCAGATGGACGTTTCTGTGTGTCTGAGCGCAGCAGCGAGCATGCGGGGGGTCCTGGGCCTGCACCCCTTCTCAGGGCTCCAGTCCCATCACGAGGCTCCATCCTCATGGCCTGACTGCCTGGCAAGGGCCCCACCTCCAGATACAGTCACACTGGGGTCAGGATTTCCACACGTGAATTCTGAGGAGCCACAAACATCTAGTCAATACAGAAATCTAAATGTCAAACTTCTTTTCTTTTTAAATTAAATTTCTAAATTCTTTTTTTGTTTGCTATTGTACTTTCTGGGAAATTCCTTCCGGTTTTCTTTCCCGCGCTCTCCTGCTGTTTCTGTTTCTGCTGTCTTCTGTGTTTTGTCTAGAAGCTCTTCTCTAAACACTTTCCTTATGGCCTCGTTTCTCCTTTTGAATGCAGTGCACCCTCCCTCTCACTGAGGACGGGAGTTACATTCTGACTAAGGGCCCTGGAAAGATGGTGCCGACCCTGGAGTGGTCTCTGAGGCTTTCCCCGTCCCCGCGTGCAGGCGG
>NW_011390345.1:0-657 GCF_000754665.1 Bison bison bison
CAGTATCTGCTCTAGGAGATCCAATCCCACCCCGGCCTATGGGTACCATTGATAGCATCAAGCAGCAGAAATTCTTCTGCCCTTCCCTACTGGTCACTTCATGGAAAAGGCAGGCCAGGCTGAGGGAGACCTGGAGGGAATGGTAGGAAGGAAGAACCCTACAGTTGTGGGAAGCATTGCCCAGCCTGGGGATGGAGGTCAGTCCTGGGGAGAAGGTCATTAGGGAAGAGCTCCATCTCAAGAGGCTGCCTGAGGTCTTCTCAGTTTGTCCATCTGAGTCTTTAGCTCTCACCCTATATAGGTGCCCTTTGCAGTTTGTGGGTCAGTGGTTCTCAGACCCAAGTCTTTGGAGTATTTACATTTCTGGTTAACTCCAGCTGTTTTGTAACAGTTATATTTCGAGTGTGATGTGAAGACTTCTGGGGGTCCCTGACAACTTCTCTGCGGGTCTGTGAGATCCTTATTCAACCAGTTAGAATGTTTTTCATCATCTACTTCAAATAAAACAACATGTTTTAGACTGAATGAAGAAGCAGACACTGCAATCAAATTGTCTCCTACAAGGCAGATATAAGGTGTATTCGAAAAAAAAGTGCAACAAAAGCCACACTTCGCACTCTTAAAGTTTTTCTTGAAAAATGTTACTTGACTAAAAAA
>NW_011390346.1:0-566 GCF_000754665.1 Bison bison bison
CTTCCCATTGAGATATGGAGTCCATGCTCCCTTTAAGTGTGGGTGGGCCTGTGACTTCTTTGACAATTAGAGAGTATGGAAGAAGTGACACTGTGTTCTAAGACCAGTTCATAAAAGGCCGTGTAGATTCTGCCTGAAAGTGAAAGCATTAGTTGCTCAGTCATGTCGGACTCTTTACAACCCCCTGGACTATTGTTGCCTCTGTCCAAAGAATTCTCCAGACAAGAATAATGGAGTGGGTTGCCATTCCTTCTCCAGGGGATCTTCCCTCTTTTGAAATAGTTGCTTTCGTTGAAAGCTCCATCCTGGGATGTTCCTTCTCAGAAAACAGCTGTCATATGATGAGTTGCAGTTCACATGTAGGTGCTCTAGTCACCTGTCCCAGCTGCATCTACCCTCGAAGACATCATAGCCCAGGTGTTAGATGTGTGAGTGAACAACCTTCCAGGTCATTCCAGTTCGTCATCAGCTATTCAAGTCTCCCTGGTCATATGAGTCTTCCCAGCTAAGGCCCTAGAAAATGTGGAACAATCCTCACTGTGTCCTGTCCAGGTCCTTGACCCACA
>NW_011390347.1:0-657 GCF_000754665.1 Bison bison bison
CAGAATAAGTGCTATCATAGGAGAAGCACAGGTTTCATGGACACGTCAAACATAAGCATGTCATGAGAGATTTCCTAGAAAAAGTGAACCTTGCACTAAGACCTGAGGAAGCAAAAAGCAATGACTTCCCTGGTGGCGCAGTGGATAAGAATTGGCCTGCCAGTGCAGGGGACACAGGTTTGATCCCTGGTTTGGGAAGACTCCACATGCCACAGAGCGACTAAGCCCCTGTACCCCAAGTACTGAGCCCCTGCTCGAGAGCCCGCGAGCTGCGACTACTGAGCCCATGTGCTGCAACTACTGAAGCCTTCACACCTAAAGCTTGTGCTTTGCAACAAGCTAAGCCACCATGATGAGAAGCCTGTGCACTGCAATGAAGAATAGCCCCCACTCACCACAACTGGAGAAAGCCTGCACGAAGCAACGAAGACCCAGTGCGGCCAAAATTAACTAATTAACAAACTGTATACCCCGCGTCCGAGGTCAGGGGCGGTGGCCAGGAGGACCAACCCCATGTCCAAGGAGCTGTGGCTGTGTGGGCGCAGGAGGGCCTAGAGGAGCTATCCCACACTGAAGGTCAGGAAGGGCGGCGGTGAGGAGATACCCCTCGTCCAAGGTAAGGAGCAATGGCTGCGCTTTGCTGGAGCAGCTGTGAAG
>NW_011390348.1:0-555 GCF_000754665.1 Bison bison bison
TGGAATTCTCCAGACCAGAATACTGGAGTGGGTAGCCTTTCCCTTCTCCAGGGGATCTTCCCAACTCAGGAATCGAACCAGGGTCTCCTGTGCTTTGCAGGTGGATTCTTTACCAACTGAGCTACCAGGGAAGGAAACTTAAAATCTCCCTCTTCATAATTCCCAGTCCATTTCCCCAAAGGTAACCTCTGATAGTAATTCTTCCAGAAAAATATTGTGTGCACCTACAAGCATCCATATGTAGTCTTTGCAAATATGAACAAGCAGAATCTTACAGACTGTTATGCACTTTGCTGCTTTTCATTGTAATATCTTGGAAATAATTCTATATCAGAACGTATTTCATTCTTTTTTTGACTACTTAATACGTTGTTCCATTATACAGATATTTGTGTACATACTATCTGGCTCTTTATTCATTCTTTAAATTGATACTTATTGAGGGACTCCTATGTGCCAGACATAATCTCTGCCTCTTGAAAGTCAATTATCTAATGGAAAATATGATCATTAAATTATAGAAAAGTAGAATTGCAACCATGACATATGTTCCAG
>NW_011390349.1:0-582 GCF_000754665.1 Bison bison bison
ACAAATATTATGATCAGTAGTGGTCTTATTTATGATCAACTGTCTTATGGAGATCTCTTGTGGTATATTCCCTTAGAACTAGGTGCACAGAATATAGAGGCTTTGTGTGGCTTTTGGGGGCTTCTCTGGTGGCTCAGATGGTCAAGAATCTGCCTACATTGCTGGAGACCTGGGTTCAATCCTGGGGTTGGAAAGATCCACTGGAGAAGGGAATGGCTACCCACTCCAGTATTCTTGCCTGGAGAATGCCATGGACAGAGGAGCCTGGCAGGTCTGGGGTTGCAAAGAGTCAGACCTGACTGAGAGGGTTCCAATTGAATTAATCGGAACAATATAAATTCAAAGGTTTGATAACCCGATGACCAAAATCTAGCATCTATTTGCCCTCTCTGAACAGACCTGGGCTGTCAGAACAAATAGAGAAGAGAAAGGGACCACTGTGACAGGACTCCATATCTGCGAGATACATCCTAGCCTTCTGCAAAGGGAGATTATCTTTTCTCCTACTATTAAGTCCCAAATTAGATAACTGAACAGATGTTGTGGTGAAGAATTATAGTGATTGCTATATTGATATGTAGG
>NW_011390350.1:0-691 GCF_000754665.1 Bison bison bison
ATATGTATATGTGTGCTCAGTCATTTCAGTCGTGTCCGACTCTCTGTGACCCCGTGGACCATGGCCCTCCAGGCTCCTCTGTCCATGAGATTCTTCAGGCAAGAATACTGAAGTGGGTTGCCATTTCCTTCTCCAGTGATAAAGTATGAAGTGAGTGAAGTGAAGTCACTCAGCCGTGTCTGACTCTGCGACCCCATAGACTGCAGCTCACCAGGCTCCCCTGTCCGTGGGATTTTCCAGGCAAGAGCACTGGAGTGGGTTGCCATTGCCTTCTCCAGATATGTGTGTGTGTGTGTATTCTCTAAGACAACAGAAGCTTTCTCTCCAGCTCTCCTCTTTTCTTCCCAAGCCCTCACCAGAATTGACTTTAACATGTTTCTCCCAATGGTCCCTTCAAGGAAATAGAACCTTTTTCTAACATGCTCCTAAAAAGAACTATGCTGCTCAAAGTCATGTTCCCTTTCTCAGGGCAACCTGCATCTAATGACTGGTTGATATGAAGGAATGTAAGCCAAGACCCCTCACCTCAACTTAGGACAACTCTCAAGAATCATTCTGGCTTCCAAGCTCACCTTGGAGTTGCTTGAGACTTTTGTTGTAACTATAGCCCAAATCCTTCCTTTGTCCAATCCTGCTTTCTTATCTCACAGATGTTAATTACAAGAGTGTCTAAGTCCCTTCAGTTGTGTCC
>NW_011390351.1:0-533 GCF_000754665.1 Bison bison bison
AACAGTTAGAACTGGACATGGAACAACAGACTGGTTCCAAATAGGAAAAGGAGTACATCAAGGCTGTGTATTGTCACCCTGCTTATTTAACTTATATGCAGAGTACATCATGTGAAACGCTGGACTGGAAGAAACACAAGCTGGAATCAAGATTGCTGGGAGAAATATCAATAACCTCAGATATGCAGATGACACCACCCTTATGGCAGAAAGTGAAGAAGAAATAAAGAGCCTCTTGATGAAAGTGAAAGAGAGGAGAGATGGATCTGCCCTGTGGTCCCTAGGCTCATGTCCCGGACCTAACCTGTTCTCCTCAAACATGAAGCACTCTTCTATTGGCTCTTTACTCAAACTTTGTATCATCCCTCTAGTGATTACTATATAGTCAGGTTTCTGCTGTTATACCGGTCATTATGGTCATTCTGCCAGCTCCAACTCACTTGGCCTCTTTCTTAGATCTGTGTCCCCAGGCCTCTGCCCCAGCCCTACAGGAGCCAGCTGATCCCAGCAGAAGTCCCCCTCCCAGGTATGCA
>NW_011390352.1:0-565 GCF_000754665.1 Bison bison bison
ACCCAGAGATTGAACTTGCGTCTCCCACATTGCAGATAATTCTTTACCACTGCACCGCCTGGGAAGCCCATTCGTAAGAAGTGCATTCATATTATAAGCCCAGAGGTCTATGATATACAGAACAGTTATGGTTCCAGTTAACCACAGCCCTTTGACACATGTCATTGTTCATTTATATGGTCTTAAACAGAATGAAATACTGGTTTGTTCTGAACATATTGTGATTTCTTTTTCCCCTTTGGTTTGCTGAGTTTGGAAAACAAAAGTGGTTTCAATTTCAAGGCAAATGAGTTCTCTAGGTTGGTTTATTTTCTTTTATTTGTCTTTATTTGTTTTATTGTGGGGGGAGGGGTTGCTCCTTAGTAAATTAGTTATGTTCATTCTAGTTTTGGTTCACAACTTATATCAACATAAGTTTTTTATGAAATAGTTTTAATCTCAAGATTGCCCCAGCATGCTTTCAGTTCAATTCAGTTCAGTCGCTCAGTCATGTCCGACTCTTTGCGACCCCACGAATCGCAGCACGCCAGGCCTCCCTGTCCATCACCAACTCCCGGAGTTCACT
>NW_011390353.1:0-655 GCF_000754665.1 Bison bison bison
CCCAAGCCTGCCTAGTTGCCCAAGCCTGTGGGGCCGGGAGCAGTAAGAGGATCAAGCTAAGCCATCCATCCTGTAGTCCTGATACCAATATATGTGTTCTGCAGAGAGTTCAATTAGTGATGTTTCAAACTGGAAGACTCTGCAGGTAGCAGGTCCTTATGCTGCACTTCTGGTCCATCACTGAAAGCACACAAAAAGGCAAACCTTACTCATGCTCATGGCAAGGTCAGGTAAAGTATGCCTGGCACTTAAGAAGGACAGAAAGGTCCTTGTAGCCGGGTAGCCAAGGGGTTGTGTGGTCACCCACTTTGGCTTCTGTGTCTGAGGTTGCTGTCTGTTCTGTGTCTTGGAATCTTTGAACTCTCACTGGTCGCCCACAGGCACTTTCCTTCTGCCTCTCCTTTCTGACAGGCATCCTTGGTGCACCATTCTGACTCCACTTAGAACTTGCTTGCTTGGTGGGATAACAGAGATTGGTACCCTGACTTCAGTGCTTTTGCTGGCTGGAGTCTAGGTGGAGTCTTTCCCTACGACGTTCATGCTTTGCTATTCAACTCCCATTACCTGGTTAGGTCACTTCCGACAGCTCATACTCATAAGCGTACTGGCAGGTGGTTCTTTGTGTGCATGTGCATATACACAGTAACATCCCTGA
>NW_011390354.1:0-609 GCF_000754665.1 Bison bison bison
ACTGGGTTTATGGTGTATTATTAGTAAATGCCAGTTGACCACTAACACCTGGCAGTTTCCTTTTTGTTATAGATTGTATGTGAAGTGTGGTCCATGTTTACAAAAGGTGTATAATCTAGATGTGAGTTCAAGGCTAGTAGACATAGACAGTAGTTAAACCACTAAATAGATTATACCATAATATGTCCTGAGGATAGACCCAGGTCTCTGGTGGAATCTGAAAGGACACTGAAACAGTTTCTCATCAAATGAAGTGTCAGAAAAACTATGTCTTTAAATATGAGAGTTGCTTATGGCTTTTCTAAAAGCCTGTGAAGTCTTCTTCTGGGCCCCACTTGGTTTCAGGATCTCCTTGATTCTCAGCTACAAACATAAAGATTGAGGGTGGAATCAGATGCTGACAACAGCAAAATGTATCAGCTGAAAGCATAGTGTTATAAATTTTTTAAAGAAAGTAGTGGATAAGTGGGGGTTGGGTGCATTTTAGGCAACCAATATTAACCCCAAAGGACATTGCCATATTTAAAAACATTAAATCAGACCAAAAGGGGGAAAAGAAGAGAAAACCCAATGAGACCATTGATGCTCAAAATTTTAGATCTGAGTTTC
>NW_011390355.1:0-841 GCF_000754665.1 Bison bison bison
GAAATTCCAACCACGGGTTCCTGCTCCGCAATCCAAACAATACACTCCTGTGTCCCCCAGAACCGGCAATAACTGGGAGCTCTCCCTGACTATCCAAAGGATATGCAGGGGTGCCAAGTGGCTGGATAATTTTCTTCATGGGACAGGGAGCCTGTTGCTGTCCTGATGCTAGGGGAGTAGGGAAAAAACCCCAAATTTGCTACAGTTGATCTTCACTGTTCAGGGAGACCAGAGCCTTAGGGTGCAGAGCTCACTCTTTGTCTCTCTATCTTTGCTTCCGGCATAGCACTGTTTTGGGCAATCCTTCTGTATGTGTACCAGGGGCTGATGTCTGTGTGTCTCTGTCTCTCTAAGTAGTGTTGTTGCTGTCTGCCACTCTCTGGACAGCAGCTCTCAGAAAAGATGCTTATCCTTTGCAAGCCCTTCGCGTCCTGAGTGAGTTGCAGCAATGGGAGACTAGACGGTTTTAGTCCACACGTTCCGAGAGTGCTTTCTCAATCTTGAGAGCCAACAGTGGGCGGTCACTGCTGAACTGCAGAATTGGACGTGCGACCCTCCCTCCCTCGCTGGACAGATTTGAACACTGCACAGGCCTGAGGTGGCTTGGCCACACTTTGCACAGAGGGAGAAATGGGGCCCGCTCTGCTGGCATGAGGGAACTCCCTGAACCTTGTTCAAATGCCTGCCAGGGAGACTCTAAAGACAGTTCCCCTTAAGTTCCATGACTCACCGGTGTCGGAGACATGCATGTCTGCCATTTACCCTATTGAGGCCCTTTCAAAGTGGTACTGTTCTCCATGTGAGAACACATCCCAGCCTGCCCTGTCACCCAAGCCTGTGG
>NW_011390355.1:4763-5148 GCF_000754665.1 Bison bison bison
GTATGTGTTGGTGGATCTAACAAGGGCATGACCTAGACTGGTTCAGTGCACGAACTAAGACGTAGGTTCAGGAGTATTTATCGGGGTCTCAGAGCAGGGAGTGAGATGAGGGATCAGGAGTGTTTTCTGGGGGATTGAACAAGGGCAGGACAGACCTAATTTCAGGGGCAGGGAGCGAGTTGTGGGCTCACGGTTGTTTGCCGGAGGCTTGAACAAAAGGCAGGACTCAGCCTGCTTCAGTGCAGGGACTGAAATGTGGGCTCAGGTGTATGTGTTGGGGGATCTAACAAGGGCAAGACATAGACTGGATCTTGTGCAGGGCATGAGATTCAAGTGTAGGACCGAGCCTAGTTCAGTGCAGTGACCGAGAGGCTGGCTCAGGAGC
>NW_011390356.1:0-549 GCF_000754665.1 Bison bison bison
CCACAGCAGAATTGAATAGTCACAACATGGACCTAAATACTAAATACTAAAATAACTACTACCTAATCCTTTACAAAAAGTTTGCTGATCTCTGAAATAGATACTATTGATACTCTTATCTCCCTGACACTAATAGGAAACCAAATCTGTAAAAACCTGAACACCTCAGAGACAGAATTTAACCCAGATCTGCATGACTCACTCATACTCTACTCCTAGAAAAATGACAATAACTGCCATTTGTTGGGTGCATGCCTGTGTCGTGATTCCTAATCCTTATGAGAGCCATATGTGAAGGCTTGAACCCCTCCACACCCTTTTTCAAGTAAAAAATTGCATCCTTTGGGGAGTGATCTGGAGGCCTTTGCTCTATGGTCTGCTTCTCCTCGTGTGTTCGTGTAAGTTGCTCAGTTGTGTCCGACTCCCTGCAACCCTTGGACCATAGCCCACCAGGCTCCTCTGTCCATGGGATTCTCCAGGCGAGAATACTGGAGTGAATTGCCATGCCCTCCTCCAGGGGATCTTCCTGACCCAAAGATCAACCCGTGT
>NW_011390357.1:0-546 GCF_000754665.1 Bison bison bison
GGATGGGGGAGCCTGGTGGGCTGCCGTCTATGGGGTCACACAAAGTCAGACACGACTGAAGTGACTTAGCAGCAGCAGCAGCAGCAGCAGATTCTGCCTACCATACACGGAAATGGAATGGATGAATGTATCAGTTAAGACGGCACTTGACCGCCAAAAACAGTAAAGGATTTCTTTGTCTCACGTACCAGTAAATCCAGGAAAGGGGAAATTTAAGACAGTCGTGGTCGCTCAATAAGGCCATTAATGACACCAATCCCTTTTGTCTTGTGCTTTACCATACTTAGCAATGATTGCCAAGCCTCAGACATCACCCATGTGTTCTAGGAGAGAATAATGAACTAGAAGGCACTGTACCAGAAGAAAATCAGTTTTCATTTTATCTGCCAGAATTGAGTCTCACAGGAAATATGAGAAGGTAATTTTTTTTTTAAATTATTATCCTGCTTCTCTGAAAAAGGAAGGAAAGGACTTTCGTTTTGGTCCACTGGTTAAGTCTGCATGCTTCCACTGCAGAGGGCATGGGTTTGGTCCTTGGTACCCTGT
>NW_011390358.1:0-551 GCF_000754665.1 Bison bison bison
AGTTCTTTTTCTTGGCCATGCTCTTTTTTCATTCAACATATGCCTATGATATTAAATCATGTTGTCTCATGTAGTTTTAGATAAATCAGTTTCACTAATATGTAGGAGTCCATTTACTGGTTTGTCAGAATCTATTATCCATTTAACCTCATGCACCCTAGTTGTCGTTTTTTTTTTTTTACCCAGATTTTAACGCTACGACAAATAGGAGTGTATTCTTACACAATTCTTTACATACCTAGGTGTAAAGTTTCTCGATACCTGGGATTGTGAAAATTGAGCCTTAGGGTCACCATGTCTATTATACATAGCAAGTCAAAATGGTTTCCAAATTAATTAAGGAAATAAATAGTCCCACAACAGTTTATGAACTATATTCAAATGTTCGTCATCTAGCACTCAATTGGCATGTACTGTTCTTTTAATTTTCTCAGTCTGTTAGGTTAAAGTTGTATCTCACTATAGCTTTAGCTTGCATTTTTATGACTGCTAAGGAGATTGATATTCTGAAGTAATACATTTATAGGCCACTGGTTCTTCTGTACATTGCT
>NW_011390359.1:0-781 GCF_000754665.1 Bison bison bison
AAAAACACCAATACAGTATACTAACGCATATATATGGAATTTAGAAAGATGGTAACAATAACCCTGTATACGAGACAGCAAAAGAGACACTGATGTATAGAACAGTCTTTTGGACTCTGTGGGAGAGGGAGAGGGTGAGATGATTTGGGAGAATGGCATTGAAATATGTGTAATATCATATATGAAACGAGTCACCAGTCCAGGTTCGATGCACAATACTGGATGCTTGGGGCTGGTGCACTGGGACGACCCAGAGGGATGGTATGGGGAGGGAAGAGGGAGGAGGGAGGAGGGTTCAGGATGGGGAACACATGTATGCCTGTGGCGGATTCATTTCGATATATGGCAGAACCAATACAATATTGTAAAGTTTAAAAAGAAAATAAAATTAAAAAATAAAAAAATAAAAGACAAAGGGGTCCAAACAGATCTGCTTCTAATGTAAAATATTTGCACGAGGGTCTACAGCTGCTATTTTTGTTGTTATATAAATTTCCATTAAGACCCCAGGGAAGCAACCCAATTTCTATGTCCACCTTGAGGCTGGGAAGGCAGTTAGACAAGGAAGAATCATTATCTGATGGAAGTCCTGCCCATTTATTCTGAAGGAAAAGTATGAATTGTGACACTATTTGACCTTGTGGCCAACAGGCTGAAGAGAAATAATTAGCCTGTGCCACTTCTTTTTCTGTTCATAACAACAAATAATGGCATCACCAACTCAATGGACATGAGTTTGAGTGAACTCCGGGAGTTGGTGATGGACAAGGAGGCATGGGGT
>NW_011390359.1:4964-5480 GCF_000754665.1 Bison bison bison
CCCTGGGTTGAGAAGATTCCCTGGAGAAGGGAAAGGCTACCCACTCCGGTATTCTGGCCTGGAGAATTTCATGGACTGTATAGTCCATGGGGTTGCAAAGAGTTGGACACAACTGAGTGACTTTCACTTCACTTACAAAAATAAACATTTTAACATTAATCATTAATTTTTTAAATTAAGACCTGGATAGCAGAATAAACAGAGCTGGAAGAGTTAGCTGAATGATTCATCCAGAATGTGATACAAGAAAGGAGTTTAAACATATTAAAAAGGCTACCAAACATGCAGGATAGTTCAAAGTGATCCAATATCTGTTTATATTAGAGTTCCAAAAGGAGAACAGCATATAGACTATATTTACACACAAGAGAATTACTGCATTATAATAAATAAATACTAGGAAATGGAACTCACCATGCATTCAAAAGTACCTCTTAGTACTTATTCCAGAAATTTAAAAAAAGTTAATTATTATTGCTTTCATTAATGTCATTCAATATATTAATAGTAAATGTA
>NW_011390360.1:0-779 GCF_000754665.1 Bison bison bison
CACACACACACACACACACATACACACACAAAATGGTTTCACAGTCACCAGAGCACAGAGTTGAGAACAGCACACACACACACACACACACACACAAAACCAGTTGCACAATTGGCAGGGCTCGGGTCTGAGAATAACACACCGACAAACACATATATGCACACAAACACACAAAAAATGGTTGCACAGTCTCCAGGACACAGGGGTGAGAATTCACACAAACACACAAACAAACCTGTTGCACAGTTGCCAGGGCACAGGGCTGAGTATGGCACACACTCACACACACACATAAACACAAACCGGTTTCACAGTCAACAGGAAACAGGGCTCAGAACAGCACACACATCCACACACACACAAAACTGTTGCCCTGTTTCCAGGGCACAGGATTGAGAACAGCACACACACAGATTCACACACACACATACACAAATACATAAACTGGTTGTGCACTCTCCAAGTCACAGGGCTCAGAACAGCTCTAACACATACACACAAACCGATTGCACGGTTACCAGGGTTCATGGCTTAGAACAGAACACACACACGCACAGACACAAACCGGTTTCACAGTCGCCAGAGGACAAGCCTGAGAACAACACAGACACACTCACGGACACACACAAACCGGTTTCACAGTCTCCAGGGCTCAGGGCTGAGAACAAAACATACCCAAACACAAACATACACACACAAACTCTTGCACAGTCGCCAGGGCCCAGGGGTGAGAATGGCACACAAACACACACATACACTCATAAACCGGTTGCAGTGTC
>NW_011390361.1:0-528 GCF_000754665.1 Bison bison bison
ATATGTACACTTACCCTCCCCGAAAACACTAAAGACAGCTTGATTCTTTCAAGTCAGTTCCCAGGGGGGTGTGTCTGTGAACGTTTACATGCCCTAGAAGCACAGAGTACAAAACAGGTATCCCAGTCTTCAGCGTAGAACTATTTACAATAGCTAGGACGTGGAAGCAGCCTACGTGTCCATCAGCAGATGAAGGGATAAGGAAGTTGGAGTACACATACACAGCGGCGTCTTACAGAGCACTAACATGGAACGCGTCCATGTCAGTTCTAATCAGATGGAATGAACGTGGAGCCTACTATACCGCGTGAAGTAAGTCAGAAAGAGAAAGACAAACACTGTCCGTTCACACAAATATATGGAGTTGAGGACCTTGTACGTGGTGCTGAACATCCAACATGCAGGGCAGCAAAGAAGTAACAGACATATAAAGAACAGACTTTGGCCTCAGTGGGAGGTGGTGACGGTGGGTCAATGTGAGAGAGTAGCCCCAAAACGTTTACATTAGCTTATGCACAACAGATGACC
>NW_011390362.1:0-632 GCF_000754665.1 Bison bison bison
ATGTGTGTGTTAGTCATTCAGTCGTCTCCGACTCTCTGTGACCCCAGAGCTTCCCTGGTAGCTCAGATGGTAAAGAATCTGCCTGCAGTGCTGGCGACCTGAGTTGGATCCCTGGGTCTGGAAGATCCCCTAGAGAAAGGAAGGACTGCCTACTCCAGGATTCTTGCCTGGAGAATTCCGTCGATAGAGAAGTAAGGTGGGCTATAATCCACGGAGCCAGAAAGAGTTGGACATGGCTGAAGAACTAACGATTTTAGTTCCATAGACAGGAACAAGGTATGAGTTTTGGAGATGAAGGTAAGGAATGTGGATGAAAGGGAAACACAGCGCTGATGGTCTTAGAGGGAAGGACCACTTTGGAAACTGGCTTCACAGCGACCCCTGGTGGCCGGGAATGTAAGGAAGCCAAGGACTGACTGACATACAGCCCTGACACTTGGTGAACCGGGAAATATAAAATGGGAGCCAGACAGAAGAAAGATATCATGACAGGTAAGATAATGCTACAAGAAGGCTAGGAAATAGAGATTCAGAGTCCTCTTACTTAAACCAGGACATTGCCAAGAAGTGTCAAAAACTATCCTTTGAAGTGAGACGAGTTGTTTTAGGTATTAACTTGTGGAAGCTTTGAC
>NW_011390363.1:0-661 GCF_000754665.1 Bison bison bison
AGCAGCCCAGGTACATCTTCCACCTTGGGGGTGATGTTGTTGTAGATGGATTAATCTAATTAGAACAGATGAATCCAGGGTACTGTTTCACCAATTTGGCAAATGTGCTATTTTCTACTCAGATCAGTTACAGCAGAGCAAAAACAGCTTGCATTCACACAGAAAGGGCAAAATTAGTTATTTTAAGTTTTTCTTTACCGTTCTGTTAACTTATTTTTCCTCTATCAGAATACAGATCTGAGAGATCTGTACTCACAGAGCATCACTTGGATTTGCTACATGGATAACTTTCTGTGGCAATGAGCAAGAAGGGGCTGGCAGACTAGAAGTCTTGATAAAACAAATGCATTCCAGAGAGTGAGAGAGAAATCAGCCCCATGAAGTTTCAAAGAGCTGCCAAACATTAGTGTAACTGTTACCAGTACAGTGTTCTAGGACTGCAAGGACATCCTCTCTACATTAAAGGTTAAATGATTGAATTTTGCATGTTCTACCACAAAGATAGAAACAGAAGGCCCAGGAGAACTTTTGGGTTTAGGAGGGTGACATGAAAAACTGCCACCTTTGAGCATGTCCCAAGGAAGGGAAAAAAACTTGCAGAGGATCTAGGCTTCACATAAGGCAATCCTAAAACATGATCCAGAAGGCCTTGTGATAGTAG
>NW_011390364.1:0-669 GCF_000754665.1 Bison bison bison
CTCTTGCCTTGAAAATCCCATGGACGGAGGAGCTTGGTGCAGGCTGCTATCCATGGGGTCGCAAAGAGTCAGGCATGACTGAGCGACTTCACTTTTTTTCTTCACAAACATAGTCAAGGTGTGTTTGGAAGTGAGGGGCAGATGATAATACAGGAAAGTATTGGTAAAGTTGGCTTGCTAGCATTTCAGGCATCAGTCTCGATTAGCATTTCCATGTAATTCTATGCACACATCTAGGTATGAATCTCTCTCTGAGGCTATATTCAGAAATGACTTACTATATGCCAGGAAGTACACAATTCTCCTATGTAACCTACACAAAAATCAATTTTCATTAACAAGAGCCTTGGTGTGCAATAGGGAGTGAGAAGTTGCTATATGGAAAGATTTTTCTCTTATTTATTTTTAAGAGAGAACAAGAAGGAAGAAACATCACCAGCATGACTAAATGGAGAAGCAGCCAGACAAAAATGTCTTACTATTTTTTTTTATTTTTTCAAAAAAGATGGATGAAAACACTGAAGCAGCCCTTAGGCAGATTATTCAAGCAGATCCTGACAGTGGCAAGCACTTGGGGGTTAATCTTTACAAAGAATAAATTGGTTTTGAACAATTTCTCCAATGTTCTGTATTAAGATCAGACATTCTTTTTTTTTTTTTTTTTAATAT
>NW_011390365.1:0-642 GCF_000754665.1 Bison bison bison
GGTGCATATCTAGCACTGATTTGGCCTGGATGGTTCAAAATAATCACCTGAGCTGTGAAGCCAGCAGCTTCCATGGGTGGATCATTTTTGCTGTCACCAGCCACATTGCCACGACGGACATCTTTGACAGACACGTTCTTGACATTAAAGCCCACATTGTCCCCAGGAAGGGCTTCACTCAATGCTTCATGGTGCATTTCTACAGACTTCACTTCAGTTGTTACATTGACTGGAGCAAAGGTGACCACCATGCCAGGTTTGAGAACACCAGTCTCCACACGACCCACAGGGACAGTACCAATACCACCAATTTTATAGACATCCTGGAGAGGCAAACGCAAGGGTTTGTCAGTTGGGCGAGTTGGTGGCAGAATGCAATCCAGAGCTTCAAGCAGGGTGGTTCCACTGGCATTGCCGTCCTTAAGTGTGACTTTCCATCCCTTGAACCATGGCATATTAGCACTTGGTTCTAGCATGTTGTCACCATTCCAGCCAGAAATTGGCACAAATGCTACTGTGTCGGGGTTGTAGCCAATTTTCTTAATATAGGTGCTGACTTCCTTAACAATTTCTTCGTATCTCTTCTGGCTATAGGGTGGCTCAGTGGAATCCATTTTGTTAACGCCAACAATTAGTTGTTTC
>NW_011390366.1:0-655 GCF_000754665.1 Bison bison bison
CTAGTAGAATACTCTATGAAAGAAGCATATTTTTAGTCCTCATAATTGTCCCAGTGGCCAGCCATTTTCTCTAGTGAAGGTATGTTTAATCAGGGTTATCTCTGAGGATCACCAAAATTTCCCTTGCTGCTTCATCCATTGACTAAAAATAGACTCAAGTGCATTAGTTCTGTTCGATGCCTATGTATCAACCACTAGCTTTGTCAAAACACTATTTATGTTGTCTTATGTGGCTCTTCATTGCTCTTAGGATAAATTCCTAGTTTCCTGATACAGCTTTTACATCTTACTTGCCTGGTAACTTCCTCTCCAGTGTCACCTCTTACTCAGTCCCTCTCATTTTTATCCCTCCTGTCATCTCTTAGTCTCTCTGTTTCTCTCTCCTTCCCTGATTTTTTTTCTCTCATTCTTTCTTTGGGCTTTCAGATTTGGTACCCCTCTAACTGGAACATCCATCCACTCTGATATTTTTTCAAACTAGTTCCTGATCATCCTTCCATTAGGTCTTAATTTCAGTGTTACTTTCTTCAAAGGGTCTCCCATGAACCCTCAGAGCAGAGAAGATGGCACATACTCTGCACTGCCGTTGACCCCTGTAGCATCCTAACTTTACAAAACACATGCTTGTGCTCAATGTGTCTGTCTTGATCACCCC
>NW_011390367.1:0-550 GCF_000754665.1 Bison bison bison
ATTGTAAACTTTCCAATAAAACAATTCTCTTTAAAATCTAAAAACAGAAATAGAAATTCATTAAGCCATATCCTCATTGCCTTTGATGGTACTAAGAACAAGAAAACCCATTTACACATCAGTGTTTAGAATTTGTGGCAAACACAATAAGACTATGAAAAAAAATAGAAATAGAAATATGCCATGCTATTTGTAAAAATATGGACAGCAGAAATGTTTTTGTAAAAAGCATTTTATTTCTATAAATAGTAATTTTACTTAGAATGTTTTGGCAACATTAATAAAACAATAAATTTTACCTGAAAGAACAAGCAAAGTAGACAAGGAATTCACAAACAGCAATAACAAAATAGTGATCTTGACAGATATTCAATACATTTGTAAACAAAACAAAGTGTCATTGCCTGAAAAAAATACAGAGATATCAACAGAAAAACAGAGGAAGCTCCTGAAAGAACTCAACTCACTATTAACTATATTTTATTTGCAGGCACAGAAACTGACTCAAGCTAATTCTAAGAAGCAAAGCCCTGATGTTATTATCTCTTCT
>NW_011390368.1:0-577 GCF_000754665.1 Bison bison bison
TGGAACCTTGAGGTAGGTTCTCTGATGCCATGCTTTCTAAGCAAGGCCATTAAATAGGGAACATGATAGTTTTCATTTTCTAGTCATTTCTGTGCACTTTTACTTCCTTTTTTGATTTTCATTTATGTATTCACAGTATGATCGAAGAGAATGTCCCATCAATCTAAACTATTAATTTCTCCTACTTCCTAATAACTTCAAATGTACCCATCCAAATGGATATTTATCAATCAAATGAGAAAAGTCTTTTTCTTAAGTCAGAATTAATGGACATTTGTAATTATATACATTATTGCTCTTTGTCTCTCATGCATAAATGTTGCTCTCCTCTTATCCATGAACACATCGGGAGCCCTGATATTTGGCTCCTTTTTTCCCTCTTACTTTACATGGGAATAGAGGCTCCCTCAGCTCTGTGGTTTCCGTATTTATTCAGGGATTTACCAGATCACTCTGTCAATTAAATTCTTCAGAACAAATGATGAGTTTTCTTTAGTGTTTGATTTAGAGAAGAGGCTGATTATTATCAGTCCTTGAACTCCTCCCACATTTCTCTTCCTTCTAGAACACATTCCTG
>NW_011390369.1:0-729 GCF_000754665.1 Bison bison bison
TCCATGTCCTCACAAACGTGAGTACTACCTGTTTCACCTCTCTGACAAACTCTGTGTCTCTTGCCCTGGGATTTTCCTCCTGTTACTTCTGGTGGCCCCTGCTCATGTGCATCGTATGGTGGTGAAAGACAGGCCCCCTGGACTGCTCCTTTCATGCCACTGTAATTTCAGAAGGAATGCATTGAATGTTACCTTCCTATCATGATGTTTCTTGAGATAGTCTTGCTTAATAACTATATTTTTTTCCATATTCTTTTTTGCCATGATTTTTAATTCTCCAAGAAGTTTTTTTACTTTGCTATTGTGATAATTTTTTTTGTCATAATCTAATTTGAAATCAGTTTTATTAATGGAAAAAAAAGCAAAGAAAGTCTTTGGCTTCTGTTAATGCCTTGCTATGTAAATTAAAATGGATAAAATTGTATTTGTATCTTTGTATATGGTAATTTTATTATGAATTGAGTTCAAGTATTCTTTTTTTTTTTTAATGTTTTTACCAGTTTTCTTTTGGTAGCCTAGTATAGAATCCTGTTGACAAACTCAGCTGAGTACAAAGGATACATTTTTATCATCTGAAAGATGTTGAAATACGTGTAAATAAAAGGATGATATAAAATTGTCCAAAACATCTGGCAAAAGACGAATCCTCTGGTGTCAGTAAATTTTTTATAGATAAGCATGCATGCATGTGCAAGTCTGTGGTTTAGAAAGAAGACATCATGATTTAAA
>NW_011390370.1:0-572 GCF_000754665.1 Bison bison bison
GTGGATTGCAACGTGCAGGAAGGAGGCCTGCTGCTTGTTCAGGACCACATCAGCATCGTAGCTCAGGAGCAGGGAGACGGCTTTGGCATGGCCCTCCCTCGCCGCAAAGTGAAGCGCGGTGTTCTTTCAGAGAAAACAGAACCCGGACAATCCAGTGACAAAGGCTACTCATCCTTTGGCTATTTTACAGCTTTGTTTCACTGTTGAATTGCTTAAGATATTATTAACAAAACTATTTAATGACAAAGAGTTAAAATTTGGGGCTCCCCCAGTGGCTCAGCGGTAAGGAATCTACCTGCCAATGCAGGAGACCTGGGTTTGATGCCTGATAGGGGAAAATGCTACGTGCCGTGGAGCAACAAAGCTCCTGCATCGCAACTGCTGAGCCTGTGCCACCACTACGGAAACCACGCACCTAGAGCCTGTGCTCCACAGGAGAAGCCACCACAAGGAGAAGAAACCTGTGCACCACAACTGCAGAGTAGCCCCCGCTTGCCGCAGCTAGAGGGAAAAATCCATGCTCTTTCAAAGGTCTAGCACAGCCAAAAATAAAGTAAATTTTTAAAAAATCA
>NW_011390371.1:0-515 GCF_000754665.1 Bison bison bison
GGGTTCAGTTTTTCAGTTCTTGATCATTTGTACCTAATGTGCTTTTACTTGAGCTCCATCTTTATTTAATGTTATCAGGTTCAATTTTTATATATTTCTACAAATATTGAAAAGATATGGGCACAATTTGAGAGCAGGCACAGAGGGAGACTTCTATAAAGGCTTTTTAGGTAGCACAAACAGGTGGCCAGAGCATCAGAGTGTTTGGTTCCAGAACACAACTTATTCTTACAGGTGAAGTTTCTGTAAATTCTGTAGTGAGGTAGGGATAGGTAGGCAATACAGGCACTGCAGGCTTGAGTGTTGGTGCTGGCTCAGATGGAGAAGGCAAGTACTGGAGAAGACCACTCCAGTACTCTTGCCTGGAAAATCCCATGGGCAGAGGAGCCTGGTAGGTTGCAGTACATGGGGTCGTGAACAGTTGGACATGACTGAATGACTTCACTTTCACTTTTCACTTTCCTGAATTGGAGAAGGAAATGGCAACCCACTCCAGTGTTCTTGCCTGGAGAATC
>NW_011390372.1:0-688 GCF_000754665.1 Bison bison bison
AAGAAATAAATGTGAGCAACTACTTTGCTGATAAAGTAGATTTATAAATAAAAGTTTATACTAGTTAGATAAGAATGGTGGATAAAACATGCTTTTATTTCTCCTTTGCATTTTAGTATAGATTAAAATGCGTGAGAATACAATTTTTAAAAATTTCATAGAAACCTCCCAAGAGAAAAGTGCTCTTCTCTTTTGGAATGAAATATAAGTAGTAGCAGCCAAAGGAGATATACTAGAGAACATATGACAAGTTTCACTTAAACAAAGATAATTTACCATCTATCTCTATTTAATCTTCAAAGATAAAACAGGGTGAAATAAAAAAGCAGAATACTCAAAATAAGTCTTTTTTTCCCACATACAAAGCTAAAGCCTTACCATTTTGATAGATTTTTGTCCTGGGAAAAAAAAATCTAGCATGAATCTAGCTTTAAGCAGCTCAACTTGATCCCAATTTTGATGCAAAAACAAACGTGGGAAGCAGTGTATGTGTGTGGGGGGTCATCTAGAATCCTCACTGCCGTCTCTGTATGTTACTGACTGCTGTCTCTGTGTCGTGTGGGACATTAGGCATTACCACAGCATGGATGAATTCAGCCACTATGACCTGCTTGATGCCAGCACCCAGAGGAGAGTGGCTGAGGGCCATAAAGCGAGTTTCTGTCTTGAGGACACATCGTGTGACTAC
>NW_011390374.1:0-835 GCF_000754665.1 Bison bison bison
TCAGTCACTCAGTCATGTCCAACTCTTTGTGACCCCATGGACTGCAGCACGCCAGGCTTCCCTGTCCTTTACTGTCTACCAGAGTTTGCTCGAGTTCACGTCCATTGAGTCGGTGATGCCATCCAACCATCTCATCTTCTACTCAGTTACATGCTTATTTTGGAAAAAATTGTATCCAAGTTACAAAATAAGAAATTTTTCAGGTTGCAAATGTACTTTTGATACAGAAATCCAGAGGTTGCCTCTGGGCAGATGGTTTTTAGGAGGAATGTCTGCAAAATGGAGTAACTATACCAGGGGACTAGATAAAATCATCCTTAAGAAGGTCTTTGCCCTTGGCCTGGCACCCAGCGGTGCTCTTACATACTGAGTCTGAATTTGAATGAGTTAGGGAACCAAGCTGAAAGGGAGGCAACCTGCAAACAGAGCTCCTGGGGAGAGGACCAGTTCTGAAGGCTTTCAGAGAAGGACCAGAGACCAAAGAACTAAAGGGCAAGAGGATCCAAACAGATGTGGTTAGGACAGAAGCAAGAAGGCTGGCAGGGAGCCTGGCACTTTGCACCCCCTTGGCAAAGCTGCGGTGATGCAAGAAAATTCCTGAGAGCAGAACATACAGATTCCTGATTGGTTCCATTTAAAGGATGCAAGAAATTCTACAAGAGGCACTTGGGGGAATAGAGAAGGGCTCCTGTTTCCTGTGAGCTTCCCTGGTGGCTCAGATGGTAAAGAATCTGCCTGCAATATGGGAGACCCAGGTTCGATCCCTGGGTCAGGAAGATCCCCTGGAGAAGAGAAGGGAATGGAAACCCACTCTGGTATTCTTGCCTGGGGAATC
>NW_011390375.1:0-536 GCF_000754665.1 Bison bison bison
TGGCCCTCCTCATTGACAGCTAGCAAGTGATGGACACCCCAAGGCCCCTCACTGCCCCAACTCAGCAGGAAGTAGCCAGAATGAATGACACCCATTTCCCCAATGAATTGGGGTCCATACACTTGAGGGGGGACTGTTACGTAGGAAGTTAAACATGAGCAACTTGAAGGGAGGCCTGGCTGAAAGGGATGTAAACTCATCTCTAAACTCCATCCCAGACACACCCTGGAGAGCGCACAGATATATTACAAAATAACCACAGAGACTTTTCAACTCCTGCACATGCGCCTAGGCACACCGTGGAAACAAAAAGACCACAGGGGCTTCTCTTAGTAACCTTAGGCAGTTAGGAGACCATTAAGGACTCATGAATATTCTACATCTAACACACAGAATTATGGGAAGACAGAAACAACACAGCCAGCTGCTAGACAACTTATAATTGTCAATCAGCCTTGAGCATATGCCCATTTGCATTCCCTTTCATTGACTGGTGGTGGGTACAAGCCCTATTTGACCTGGGCATAATCAAAAGG
>NW_011390376.1:0-500 GCF_000754665.1 Bison bison bison
AAAAAAAAAAATCACTCTTACAAATTTTACAAACACATGACCATGTATAGTCAGTGGAAAGGCCCCCTAAAGATGTCCTTGCCCTAATCACCGGAACCTGTGATTATGTTTTATTATATGGCCAAGGTAACTTTGCAGATGTAATTAAAATTATGGACCTAAATCTAGGGCATACTATCCTGTATCACCTGGGTGCCCCAGCCTAATCACTTGGGCTCTGAAAAATAGAGAACTTTTTCTCACTGGGGTCAGAGAGAGAGAACAGAAGCAGCAGAAGACAGACTAAGTATGAGAAGGGTTCTACTGCCATTACTGGCTTGATGATGGCAGGGGCCAAGTGAAGACCATGAGAAGGAAATCAACTCTGTCAACAAAATGAATGAGCCTAGAAGTAGATTTCCTTCAGTCTCCAGGTAGGAGCCAAGGACAACAAAACCTTGATGGCAGTCTTGTGAGACCCTAAGCAGAGGAACAAGCAACACTTGCCAGTCTCAGGCTCT
>NW_011390377.1:0-559 GCF_000754665.1 Bison bison bison
GACTTCACATTCCCGGATGTCTGGCCCTAGGTGAGTGATCACACCATCATGGTTATCTGTGTTGTGAAGATCTTTTTTGTATAGTTTTTCTGTGTATTCTTGCCACCTCTTCTTAATATCTTCTGCTTCTGTTAGGTCCATACCAACTCTTGTCCTTTATTGTGCCCATCTTTGCATGAAATGTTCCCTTGGTATCTCTAATTTTCTTGAAGAGATCTCTAGTCTATTGTTTTCCAATTTCTTTGCACTGATCACTGCGGAAGGCTTTCTTTTCTCTCCTTGCTATTCTTTGGAACTCTGCATTCACATGGGTGCATCTTTCCTTTTCTCCTTTGCCTTTCACTTCTCTTCTTTTCTCAGGTATTTGTGAGGTCTCCTCAGACAACCATTTTGCCTTTTTGCATTTCTTTTTCTTGGGGATGGTCTTGATCACTGACTCCTGTACAATGTCACAAACCTCCATCCATAGTTCAGGCACTCTGTCTATCAGATCTAATCCTTTGAATCTATTTGTCACTTCTACTGCATAATCATAAGGGATTTGATTTAGGTCACAGTT
>NW_011390378.1:0-695 GCF_000754665.1 Bison bison bison
GCATTTAGCTAAGTTGTGTATCACATTTCCTGTTAATTGTGACAAGCAGTTGGCATTACCAGACATGATTTTATCCAAGTGACTATTTAGCAGAGAGCAGTGACCTGAGGAAATGTGGCATGAGACAGATGTGTGCCAAGAGAGGGAAGGCAAAGGAAAGAGAATTCAGCATGAAGCCCAGCTCAAGTGTAAGGAGAAAGGCCTAGCAGCTACCTTCCGTGGCTGCAGCCTTCGCAGCTTCACCTGAGGCTGATCGTCCTAACAAGCTGAAAGTGCAAACATCAGCTTCCAGGTGTATTCTATAAGGGAGATTCTCCAGCCTAACTGCATGGGGAGACTTCCTGACCTATCAACGCCTTGACCAATGAGATGTAAGATCTTTGGGAGGTAGGGCCTGGGTGTTGATGTTTTAATATGACCTTGGCTGAGACTCTCTGTTAGAGGATGCTTGCGTGTGAGCGGGGCGCGCGCTTTGGCACCGTCCCCGTTTAAGAAGCGTTCTGTTTGCAAAGTACTCCAAAAGTGACGTCAGTCACAGGTACTTCTTAAAGTCTAGGGTACGATGAGAAAAGGAAAAATGTTTCTATTTTATATTACGTGATTCCAAAATTATGTTTGGTTTATTTCAGGCTCGACTGACCAAAGAGCAGCGCTGGGGGAGCGCCTTGCTTTCCAGAAACCATTCCTTAGAAGAA
>NW_011390379.1:0-512 GCF_000754665.1 Bison bison bison
GGCAAGAATACTGGAGTGGGGTGCCATTCCCTTCTCCAGGAGATCTTCCCAACCCAGGGATTGAACCTGGGTCTCCTGCATTGACTGCATGACTAACACACACACATACTAATATATAAATATGTGTGGGTTATACAATATATATAATTATAGTGAACATTCTTTTCTAGGCACAATTTAAATTTTAAAAGTGTTAATACAACACAACATATACAGTGGTGTGTGTGTGTGTGTGTTAGTCACTCAGTCATGTCTGACTCTTTGTGACCCCATGGACTATACCCAGCCAGGCTCCTCTGTTGATGGAATTATATATATATATATATATAGAGAGAGAGAGAGAGAGAGAGAGAGATAGAGAGAGAGAATACATTGTAAAAATAATACTCTTTTACCCTAAATACTTGAGTGTATATTTTCCTAGGAATGAGAACAATCACTTATGTAACTGTAACACAGTTACTACAATCAGAAAATTAACAATGTTACAAAACAACTATGTAATATACAAA
>NW_011390380.1:0-595 GCF_000754665.1 Bison bison bison
GCTGTGCCTACAGTCATCAGAATCTCAGCTGCACTGGACATCCATGATGGCTTACACAAGCCTGGCAGCTGATCCTGGCTGTCAGGTAGGACTGCAGTTTGGGTTGTCCACCGGAGTACCTACACCTGTCCTCTGCATTTGTCCTGGGATTCTCAGAGCATGGTGGCTGGGTCCCAAGAGAGAGCTATCCAGAGAGCAGGTATTCAGAGAGAACTAAGCAGAAGCTGCCAGGCCTTGGAAGTCACATAGCATCACTTCTCCTAAATTCTATTTCTTCCAAATAAGGCTAGCCCAGGTTCAAGGCAGAAGTGGGGAATTAGACCCTACCGATTTATGGGAGGAGTGTCAGAGCATTTGTGGCCATCTTTTCAAACGTCCACAACAAGGTTAGCCCTGAACTGATGAATGAAAAAGTAATGCCTATGTAAGCATATTTGGAAAACATGCTCTCCCAAATTCTGACTTCTGTAAAAACTTGGATGTTTCTTTGCTTTTTGTCTGCACTGTGTCACTTGTGGGATTTTATTTCCCTGAGCAGGATCAAACACAGGCCCTTGGCAGTGAGAGCTTGGAGTTCTAACTACTGAACCGCCAG
>NW_011390381.1:0-629 GCF_000754665.1 Bison bison bison
CGTGACATTGTACAGGAGACAGGGATTAAGACCATCCCCATGGAAAACAAATGCAAAAAAAGCAAAATGGCTGTCTGAGGAGGCCTTACAAATAGCTGAGAAAAGAAGAGAAGCAAAAAGCAAAGGAGAAAAGGAAAGATATAAGCATCTGAATGCAGAGTTCCTAAGAATAGCAAGAAGAGATAAGAAAGCCTTCCTCGGCTATCAATGCAAAGAAATAGAGGAAAACAGAACGGGAAAGACTAGCAATCTCTTAAAGAAAATTAGAGATACCCAGGGAACATTTCATGCGAAGACAGGCTCAATAAAGGACAGAAATGGTATGGACCTAACAGAAGCAAAAGGTATTAAGAAGAGGTGGCAGGAATACACAGAAGAAATATACAAAAAAGATCTTCACGATCAAGATAATCATGATGGTGTGATCACTCACCTAGAGCCAGTGAAGTCAAGTGGGCCTTAGAGAGCATCACTACGAACAAAGTTAGTGGAGGTGATGGAATTCCAGTTGAGCTATTTCAAATCCTGAAAGATGATGTTGTAAAAGTGCTGCACTCAATATGCCTGCAAATTTGGAAAACTCAGCAGTGGCTACAGGACTGGAAAAGGTCAGTTTTCATTCCAATGAC
>NW_011390382.1:0-616 GCF_000754665.1 Bison bison bison
ACTGCAAAGAATAGGACCTGTTTCAAGTCTGCACTTGGTACCTTGGACATGCCCCCAATATCGGTGACCCCACCCCTGCAGCCCGGCGACGCCCCTCTCCTCTCCCCCTCAGCAGGGGTCAAGAGGATCAAGGTCTGAATAAATTCCACTGAAGATGCCCTGGACTTTGGAGCGTAGGTAGAGCAGACAGTGGTGCTAGACAGGCTGAAAATGGAAGGATTTGGTGAAATTTTCACCTTGAACTTTAGGACTCCAGCCTGGGTCACTCATTTTGCTCCCAGACACCTGCAGCCAGGCAGGAACGGTCAACAGCAAGTGGCTACAGGGAACATGCCTGAGGTAGTCCATCTCAGTGAGGGACTGAGCAAAGAAAGAGGAAAGCGCAGGATGAGGAAACGGCACCCCAGGACAACAGCACGGGAAAGTCCCGGGGATTCAGCTCTGTGCCAGGCTTTGAAACAGACTGGACCAGAAGGATGGGGAGCTTGGAGGACACTCCCAGTGGGGTGGGCGGAGGAGGTGAATGGAGGATGGAGCTGATGGACTGTTTGGAACTGTGTTGGAGCCCTTGGCGAGATGATTAGTATGCATTTTCCAGATGTGTTAGAACATCTGG
>NW_011390383.1:0-551 GCF_000754665.1 Bison bison bison
CCATCATGTCATTTTTGTATTTTCTTTTGTTGATGTGATGTATCACATTGATTTATTTGCATATCTTGAGCAATCCTTTTGACCTTGGGATGAATCCAATTTGATCATAGTGTATGATCCTTTTTATTTGTTGTTGGATTCTGTAAGTTTCTTTTTTGGTAGGGTCTTTGTCTGGTTTTGTTATTAGGGTGATGGTGACTTCATAGAATAACTTTGGGAGTGTTCATTTCTCTTCAAACTTTTGGAGAAGTTTGAAAAAGACAGGTATAAATTTTTTGTATGTTTAGTTAAATTCCCCAGTGAAGCTATTGAGTACTGGACTTTTGTTTTCAGAGAGATTTATTATTATTATTACAGATTCTGTTTCAGTTCTGGTGTTCACACTGTTCAAATTATCTGTTTATTCCTGATTCAGCTTTGCAGGTTGTAGGTTTCTAGAAACTTGTGTACTTCTTTTACATTTTCCATTTTGTTGCCATAGAACTGTTCATAATATGTTATGATATTTTTTTGTATTTCTGTGATATCAGTTGCTATTTCTCCTCTTTCAT
>NW_011390384.1:0-587 GCF_000754665.1 Bison bison bison
AATTACCACTATCTCAGCCTCGGACACCATTGCAAAGTCTGCAGAAATTATTTGGTGCTTCCTTCCTTGAGCCCTACGCTCACCCCAGATACCTATTTCCCTTCTATGCCTACAACTTGAGCTCCTTTTCAGGGTAAATACCAAAAGATGTACAGCAGACTGCAGGAACAGAGGGAGAACGACAGAGGGCGCTGCTCCCTTTCGTTGGTGGTTTGATACAAATTCATCTTTCTTTTCTGAGAACCTTTCTCTTGCTCAGCCTATAGCATGATCTTGTAGAGGAGTTTGTCTTGCATAGCACATGAACCAAGATTTTCTTGAAGATTTCAACAAAAGATCAAGAAACTAGAGGAATAGTTTTTTCAACTTTCGTGTATCCCCAAACTCAGCCTTCCACTGCTTCTGAGCCAGCTATGCTGTCTGCTTTGTGCTTAGGACTTGTGATCTTGTTGATAATGCGTGAGTAACATTGATTTAAAATTTCTAAGATGTTCTATTCCTTGGTTTTAGGATGTCATGTAACCTCTATCAAGCGGGAGATGGTCCCTTTCCTTAGCCAACTTAACAACGTCTTACTCTGTGTGTGT
>NW_011390385.1:0-551 GCF_000754665.1 Bison bison bison
CTCCATTTGAGGACAATGAATATTAACCAAACTTGAGGAATGGCTGAGTTGAGGGAAGAGTCAGGTAATATATAGACAATGTCCAGTGGGGATGAGAAGTGTTGTGACAGTACACAGTTGACTTGTGCTGTGTAAGAGGGCAACATCGCCTGAGGAAACACACACACATAGAGCTTCAGAATCACAACACATGGGCCCACACATGGGCCCCCAAACGTGATTCACACAAACCCACAGTATCTAAATGATGTAGCTGTTTCCATGTACCATAGAACATAGACATTGTTCTTTTCTGGGAGATCAGTCTCTTCTCTGGACCCCCAGTCTTTAACCCCCATAGGAATCCAGCATCAGGGTGACTCTGAAAAGCTAGGTGGCAAAGGAGCCCCACAGTCATCAGCTAAATTGTTCCTCAGAAGAGGGACGGTCGCTCAATATTTACCATGTTCATTGGCTGCTCCAGCTGCCTGTGATTAGAGAGAAGAGAACAGTGTGAGGGAGGCCAGCACCGTGTGTTCTCTGCAGTAAGTTTTATGTTATCTGAGTTTTTG
>NW_011390386.1:0-525 GCF_000754665.1 Bison bison bison
CAATATCCTATTTGATTGCCCTCCCCATGACAGACTACAGAACAGGTTCTGTTGTATTTGTTTTCATATACAAAGATCAAACAAGTTACAAACAAGCGGAATGCTTTGAAGAATGTTTCTCTGGGCATGAAAAAATAACTTGTGTTTAAAAACAGAGGTGTTAACTGTGGGGAAACTTAATAATGGTGAGTTCTCAGAAAAAGAATGACCTAATAGAAGTTCACTCTGAGAAGAGAGAAGGTATAACGGCTAATCTACCAGAATTACCTGGGTAAAGGGCATCCACCTAAATGAAATTTCATGAAGAAAATAAGAAGGAACTAAAATTCAGTTAGTCAAGAACCTAGCATTATCAAAAAGGTAAAGATACAGATGTTTTATAGAGAAAGTACAAAAATCCAGCACGTGATTGTGTGGTATTGACAGGGTAACAGGCAGGAAGGCCAGGGGTCTCCAAACAGAGGAAACAGGCTGCAAGTGTCAGACACTTTTCTCTCTCTCAAACAGCAGGAGGAAACAAACTAC
>NW_011390387.1:0-528 GCF_000754665.1 Bison bison bison
AGAGAATCTGCGTGCAATGCAGGAGACTTAGGTGCCATCCCTGGGCTGGGAAGATCCCCTGGAGAAGGGAATGGCAACCCATTCCAGTAGTCTTGCCTGGAGAATTCCATGGGCAGAGGAGCCTGGGGGTTACAGTCCATGGGACTGCAAAGAGTCAGACACAACTGAGCGATTAACACTTTCACTTTTTCTTTTGCTGGCCCATGAGAGACACCCTACATGTGAGTCCTAGGGGACAGGCAGTGGTAGAAGATGGGCGTATCATCATGGTGTGGTGACAACAGCTACTTTTGGAGTACTTTCTAAGTGGTGGGCAGAATGACTGCCCTCTTCTCACCTGGAAATGCACTGTGAGAGGTGACTGGCCTTGCCACGGGTCCAGTGAAGTGACAGAGGCCCCTTCTCTTCCAGCCTGTTGTTCAGCTGGTCTTGATTCTCACTGGGGTTTCAAAGACAGGTTTTCCTTAAAATAGGGAGCTCGGTAGGCTGTCAGTGAACTATGTAGGACCATCAGCCAGCAAGATGTCA
>NW_011390388.1:0-807 GCF_000754665.1 Bison bison bison
GTGAAGTGATAGTTGCTCAGTTGTGTCCTACTCTTTGTGACTCTTGGACTGTAGTCTGCCAGGCTCCTTGTCTACGAAATTCTCCAGGCAAGAATACTAGAATGGGTTGCCATTCCTTTTTCCATAGGATCTTCCTGATCCAAGGATCAAACCGGGGCCTCCTGCATTGCAGGCAGATTATATACCATATAAGCTACCAGGGAAGCTCAAACCTAAAACTCTCTGAAGGATTCCTGGTGCACTTAAAAAAAAATTTCTCAACATAAACTTGAAGAGTCCCCATGATTTGGCAATATCTCTCTCTGAGACTTCATTATGTACTACTCTGTCTCTCACCCAACAATCATCAGCTGTACTTACATTCTTCCTCTTCTTTGAACATTCCTAGTTCACTCTCACCTTGGAACTCTGTAGTAGTTCTATCCTCTTCCCAGAAGGCACCTCCTTAAAAAGGCATTCCTGTACTACATGATAGGAGCTAACCAGTCATTCTGTATAAGATCACTGTAATTTAATTCTTGTCATACTTCCATATCTATGTATGTATCTTTTTCACTGTTTCACTAATTTACTTATGATTGATGCATGTGGAGGTTTGACAGAAAACAGCAAAATTCTGTAAAGCAATTATCCTTCAATAAAAAATAAATAAATTTAGAAAAAAAGGTAAGGTTGGTGAAGGCAAAAAATTTTGTTTTGCCACATCCACAGTGCCTAAAACCATGCCTGCCAGTTTGTAGGTGTTTAAACTATCTCCCAAAAAAGAAATGAAAACAGGCAAAATGGTTGTCTGAGGAGGCCTTACAA
>NW_011390388.1:5058-5297 GCF_000754665.1 Bison bison bison
TATTATTAACCTAATTTTGAATATGTGAAAAATGAGACATAAAGGCCAAGGAATTCACCAATGTTCATACAGTTAGTGGTTGTAACACTTGCTGAACTGGAAAGAAAATGATAAGACAAGGAGCTGGTATCTGCCTAGAAACTAGAGTATAGCCACAATCTCTCACATGTTACCAGCTATCAACAGTTTTGAAAGCACTTTCATACTCATTATATTTGATCCACATAACATTCATGTTG
>NW_011390389.1:0-704 GCF_000754665.1 Bison bison bison
AAGAAGATCAAACCAGTCAATTCTAAAGGATATCAACCCTCAATATTCACTGGAAGGACTGTTGCTGAAGCTGAAGCTCTAATACTTTGGTCACCTGATGCAATGAGTCGACTCATTGGAAAAGACCCTAATGCTGGGAAAGATTGAAGGCAAAAGGAGAAGGGGTGGCCGAGGATGAGATGGTTAGATAGCATCACTGACTCAGTGAACATGAATTTGAACAAACTCCAGGAGATAGTGGAAGGCAGAGGAGCCTCGTGTGCTGCAGTCTATGGAGTTGCAGAGAGTGGGGCATGACTTAGAGACTGAATAATGATAGTCACACCCAGTTGCAAAGGAGGCTGGGAAATGAAGCCTCTACTCCACATAGCCATGGGCCCAGCACAAAATTAGATGCTCTGCCTCAGCAGGAGAAGGGAAGAAGGGATGCTGGGGGCCTACTGGCAATCTCTGGCACAGAGAGATTTTAATATCTCTGAAAGGTCAGAGAAGTTGAAGACCTAAAGGAAAAACTCACAGAAGTCAGATAAAGGATGGGGAAAGCTGTGCAGACTAAGGGAACAAATGGGTGTAAGACTGAGGCTATGCCCTGAGTAAGAAGCTTAATGAGTCAGTGTAGAGAAAGGGAAGGAAAATCAAGGGGAAGTGGGGATGTTGGTAGGAGGACATACGTAGAAGTGGGCAGGGCCCAAACCAGGCAGGGC
>NW_011390390.1:0-562 GCF_000754665.1 Bison bison bison
CAACAGTAGAATAACTGAGGCAGAAGATAGGATAAGTGAGGTGGAAGATATAATGGTGGAAATAAAATGAAATAGGAAAAAGAAAAAAGAATTAAAAGAAATGAGGACAACCTCTGAGACCTCTGGGACAATGTCAAATGCCCCAACATTCGAATCATAGGAGTCCCAGAAGAAGAAGACAAAAAGAAAGGCCATGAGAAAATACTTGAGGAGACAACAGTTGAAAACTTACCTAAAATGGGGAAGGAAATACCCACCCAAGTCCAAGAAACCCAGAGGGTCCTAAACAGGATAACCCCAAGGAGAAACACCCCAAGACACACATTAATCAAATTAACAAAGATCAAATACAAATAACAAATATTAAAAGCAGCAAGGGAAAAACAACAAATAACTTACAAGGGGATATCCATAAGAATAACAGCAGACTTTTCAATAGAAACTCTTCAGGCCAGAAGGGAATGGCAGGACATACTTAAAGTGATGAAAGAGAAAAACCTACAAACCAGATTACTGTACCCAGCAAGGATCTCATTCAAATATGAAGGAGAAATCAAAAGCT
>NW_011390391.1:0-693 GCF_000754665.1 Bison bison bison
ACACGACTGAGTGCCTGAACTGAAGTGAACTGAACTTCCACTTTAACTAAAACGATGAAACTTTTAATGTCTTATCCCAAATATATTCCTCATAGCAATATTTATGCGGCAGGCTATTTTACAAGATGGGAGCAAGAGATGAAGTAATTTGTTCAAAGGAGTGCAGATTGAATGTAGGGAGCACTTTAACTCAAGCCCAGATAGGTTTGACTCCAAAGACCTTGTTTTATTTAATATTCAACAATCGCAGAAAACTAAATTACTTACTGAATTACATAAAACCAACAAATACTTTAGCTCAAGTATGATCTGTGCATCACTCGGGACATACTTATCCTACAAGGTTATGTGTTGCTCACTTGCAATCCAAGCTAAACTGGGGGTCCTGCATTATCCCTGCAGCCCTCCTCAGGATACAGCATGCTCCAGGCTGTGCTGTGTTGACAGCACCTCCAGATCTTAGCATCTTCAAAGAGCCAAAGTTTATTCTTGCTCTAATGACGCCAACCAGGGAGGGCCTGGGTGCTCTGATCAGACCCCGACCCCCGAGGAGCAGCCACCACCATGGGTGCTCCTGGTCTTGTGTCTGAACAATGTGCTCTCAGGACTCTCGTACTTGGGATTAAGGGCCCCAGCCCTGAAGGGAAATGTCAACTCTGCTCAGAATTCATTAACGAAGCAGGTCCAGTTTTT
>NW_011390392.1:0-525 GCF_000754665.1 Bison bison bison
TGTGTGTGTGTGTGTGTGTGTGTGTGTGTTGTGGCGGGGGGTGATTCTCAGGGTTTGGCCTCCAACCACCTCTCAGCTCAGGTGGCCCCGGGTGGGAGCTAGCTCCCCTGACCAGACTGTGGACCTTTTCCAGATCGACTGAAATACGAGTCCCAGAAATCTACATCCAGCAGCGTGGCCGTGGGAAATGACTTTGACTTTCCCTCTCCTGTCCCAGGTAACCTTCCCTTGCCTGAGAGAGAGAGAGGCCTGGAGGGTGTAGGGGGCTCACAGCCCAGGGGTGTCTGCATATTTGGAGTTTGGAGAGAGGGTGGGGAACAGGCTGCAGAGGATGATTCTGCCCTATCAGCATACGCCCTGAGGGGTGAGCCGGGCCCTCCACTCGGCAGCCCTGGTTCCTGCCAACCCGGCGGCTGCTGGAGCCCTCACCTGGGGCCTGCCTGCAGACTGGCTCCACTCCTTAGAGGCGCTTGGAGCCTGGGCAAGAATGGGACACAGCACACCACATAATGTCCCATCGGGTGC
>NW_011390393.1:0-672 GCF_000754665.1 Bison bison bison
CACTCAGACTCACGTCCATCGAGTCAGTGATGCCATCCAGCCATCTCAACCTCTGTCGTTCCCTTCTCCTCCTGCCCCCCAATCCCTCCCAGCATCAGAGTCCTTTCCAATGTGTCAACTCTTCGCATGAGGTGGCCAAAGTACTGGAGTTTCAGCTTTAGCATCATTCCTTCCAAAGAAATCCCAGGGCTGATCTCCTTCAGAATGGACTGGTTGGATCTCCTTGCAGTCCAAGGGACTCTCAAGAGTCTTCTCCAACACCACAGTTCAAAAGCATCAATTCTTCGGCGCTCAGCCTTCTTCACAGTCCAACTCTCACATCCATACATGACCACAGGAAAAACCATAGCCTTGACTAGAGGGACCTTTGTTGGCAAAGTAGGGCTAAGATCAGACATTAGTCACTGGGGACTTTGATTTTGGTGTTACAGTTATCTTTAGCAAGTTTATTAACTTTTCAAAGATTTATTATCATTGCCTATAAGATTAGGATTATATCTACTTTCTGGGTTTAAGGATAAACTTGATAACATAAAGTAGTTAGGAGTAAAGCTATTAGTAGCTATGTATCTTAGAGGAATTTTATTTCTATTTCCTGAAAGTGTGTAATTCCTGAACTGAACAGAAATATACTCTCACATTGAGTTTCTTTTGCTCAGCTTGTCTAATTAT
>NW_011390394.1:0-710 GCF_000754665.1 Bison bison bison
AGACTCACTACAGCTTAGTCATCTGTAGTCCTTCCTCTTTTGTTCTGAGAGGGATGGTAACCCCTTGGCGATTATCACTTTCTAGCATTTTGTGAAAGCTTAGAGGATTTAAATGAATTGTGGAGGGGGGAAAAAAGAGTGGGGAGAGACAAAGAGGAGGAGAAAGGAAGAGGAAACGGAGAGATTTCTCCTGGCATAGGTCTACAGCCAAGATTCCAGGTTCCTTGAATGGTGCACAGAGATTGCTAGGTATCTGTGCCGGAAGTGGAGAAAGTATGGCATTCAACTCCAGGAGGAGACTCAACTCCAGGAACCCACAGAGGAAGCCAAGTGTGCTGATATACAGGAACCAATACTTAGAGGGTACACCACAGGTCTGTGAAAGAGCCCTTGGAGATCACATGGAAAAAGGTTACCACAAGTATAATCACAAACTAGGTAGTTGGATAGAGTAGAGGAAGGATGATAACTCTATGACCTGATAATTACTGAAATAAACGAGAAAATTCCTGCACATCAGACTGTGTCAAGTAAGATGGAAACCCAGTATTAGTTTAATAAAATGGGAAATTACACAAAGAATTAGCTGTTAACTTTAATACATTCGTGCCCAAGGCAAGATAAGATACAAAACTGAAATCTTCACATGTTAAACTAGGGTAAGACACATGTAACTGGAAAAGGTAAGGAAAAGTTCTATAGAGGGTTTA
>NW_011390395.1:0-673 GCF_000754665.1 Bison bison bison
CCAGTGGAGTTGGTGCCTGTAATCCTGGTCCCCCAAGCCATGGCAGCTGAACTTGCAGTCCTGGAGAACTCGGTGGCAACAAGGTAAGCAGTGGATACAACTCCGGCCTCCTGGCTACAGCGGTGCCCAACAGCCACAGATTAACTGGATGGCAGTGGTAGTAGGGTCTGGGACCTTGCCTCTCTAGCCATGGAGGTACCCATGATTCTGACCCCTCCCCTCGCTTACAGCCGCAGAGTCCTCATCCGACAACGCTGAACATGGCCAGGGTTCCTGTGCCACCTGTGCCACCCCAACCTGCAGTGGGAAAGTCTGCACCTCAGGAAATCCTAGACATGGTAGAACTGTCCACCATCCTGGTGCCCCAGGTAGTGACCCCAGCCACACCACCAGCAGCATAGCACCAATGACCCTGGAAGCATAAGCAGTAACAACAAAGGCACTGGGAGATACCTCTGATGGAGGTGGTTAAGACTGGCAAGTGCTGACTGTTAAATATAACCAGAGGCAGTGCAGGTAAGAGAAGCCAAAAACTTGTGCTATAGCACCACCTACTGGAAGATAAAAGAAAGGCCTAATCTGTTGAATCGGAGAAGGCAATGGCACCCCACTCCAGTACTCTTGCCTGGAAAATCCCATAGACGGAGGAGCCTGGTGGGCCGCAGTCCATGGG
>NW_011390396.1:0-626 GCF_000754665.1 Bison bison bison
TGTTCAAGGAGTCCAATCCCAAAGAAGGGTAATGCCAAAGAACGTTCAAACTACCATACAGTTGTGTTCATTTCACACGCTAGTAAGTGAAAGTATTAGTTGCTCAGTCATGTGTGACTCTTGGCAGCCCCATGGACTGTAACCTACGAGGCTCCTCTGTTTATGGGTTTCTCCAGGCAAGAACACTAGAGTGAGTAGCCATTCCCCTCCTCCAGGGGATCTTCCTGACCCAGGGCCCAGAACTCAGGTTTCCTGCATTGCAGTCAGATTCTCTATCATCTGAGCCACCAAGGAAGACCCTGGTGCTAGTAAGGTGATGCTCAAGATCCTTCAAGCTAGGCTTCTGCAGTATGTGAACTAAGAACTTCCAGATGTACAAACTGGGTTTTAAAAAGTCAGAGGAACCAGAGATCAAATTGCCAATATTCATTGGATCACGTAGAAAGCAAGGGAGTTCCAGAAAAACATCTACTTCTTCTTCATTGACTATGCTAAAGCCTTTGACTGTGATCATTATGAACTGTGGAAAATTCTTAAAGAGATGGGAGTACCAGACCACTTTATCTGTCTCTTGAGAAACCTGTATGCGGGTCAAGAAGCAACAGTTAGAACCGAACGTGGAGCAA
>NW_011390397.1:0-557 GCF_000754665.1 Bison bison bison
TAAAATAGATAAACAATAAGGATTTACTGTATAGCACAGGGCTTTATAACCTTTATCTTGTAATAACCTATAGTAAAAAAAGAGTCACTATGCTGTACACCTGAAACTAACACAATATTGTAAATCAACAATACTTCAGTTTTTCAAAATACAATTGCTATTACTTAATGTGTTACTCTTCCCAAAGGTATCTGCACAAAGGTATCTTCTATCTAAAAATCAAAGAATGTATAAATTTTAAAAAAAATGCCCTGGAATGATAAGAGGAAAAACACAGACATGAAATAGACTTCACAATATTAGTTCGAACATAGTATATTATCTGCTATCAGGCATTTTTTCAATTTCTAAATTTGCTATTGTTTAAGAATATTGAAAGATAAATAAAAGTAGAAATAATATAATGAAACTGCATGTACCCATTATCTAGATTCAACAATTATCAAGATAACATTTTTATTAATCATATCATGAAAACTGATATTCCTATTTTCAAAGGTAAGAAAGTATCATGGTAAGAGACACTGCTGAAATGCTGAAACTAATCTAAAAATCAT
>NW_011390398.1:0-711 GCF_000754665.1 Bison bison bison
AAATGTAAATGAGGGGGGGAAAAGCTAAGGTATTCTGTTATGTAGGAATCTCTTTTCCTTCTTGCCTTCCTATCAAAGGAGATAACCCATAGAAGGGAAAGTAAATCTTTTTGAAGGGTTCTAGTTAATCTAAAGAGATGATATTTCTTAATGAAAATGTTGAATCAAAGATAATAAGCCAGGCAGCATGATGTACCAAAGCTCAGGGCCAGGTTCAACATTCCCAAGGCAAAAGAAATTCAGTGATAGGAGGGATATCATGACCTGACTGTGGCTCAGATCATGAACTCCTTATTGCCAAATTCAGACTTAAATTGAAGAAAGTGGGGAAAAACATTAGACTATTCAGGTATGACCTAAATTAAATCCCTTATATGATTATACAGTGGAAATGAAAAATAGATGTAAGGGACTAGATCTGATGAAAGAGTGCCTGATAAACTATGGATGGAGGTTCGTGACATTGTACAGGAGACAGGAATCAAGATCATCCCCAAGAAAAAGAAATGCAAAAGAGCAAAATGGCTGTCTGAGGAGACCTTACAAATAGCCATGAAAAGAAGAGAAGCGAAAAGCAAAGGAAAAAAGGAAAGATATAATCATTTGAATGCAGAGTTCCAAAGAATAGCAAGGAGAGATAAAAAAAGCCTTCCTCAGTGATCAATGCAAAGAACAGAGGAAACGATAGAATAGGAAAGACTAGAGACATCT
>NW_011390399.1:0-573 GCF_000754665.1 Bison bison bison
GGGTAATTGCTTTACAGTCTTGTGTCGATTTTTGCCATACGTCAACATGAATTAGTCATAGGTGTACATATGTCCCCTCCCTCTTTAACCTCCATGCCAGCTCCCACCCCTCTAAGTTGTTACAGAGCTCCATTTTGAGTTCCCTGAGTTATATAGCAAATTCCCATTGACTATCTATTTTACATAGGGTAGTGTATATGCTTCCATGCTACTCTCACCATTTATCTCACCCTCTCCTTTCTCCCCCATGCCCTGGTCCATAAGTCTGTCCTCTATGTATTTTAATGTTCTCTATGTATTTTAATGATACTGATTTGCTGACAATACCAATGATTCTGCAGAATGTTCCACTTACTGGGTTTGTCTGATTGCTTCCTTGCATTAAATCTTACATGTCTGATTAACTTTTTGAACTCTTAGACATTTGAATCTTGGAGTTGGATTAATTCTTTTTGGCGGTCCTATGTGAACTTCACCTATTCCAGTGGACAACAGCCCATTTTGCAGTTGCCAGTGGAACTTCCACTCTCCTCACACCTCCGAGTGAGACCCTTCTAGCTGAAAGTGAGCAGA
>NW_011390400.1:0-542 GCF_000754665.1 Bison bison bison
ATCCCCTTCTCCTTCTGCCTTCAACCTTTCCCATCATCAGGGTCTTTTCCAATGAATCAGTTCTTCGCACTTGGTGGCCAAATATTGGAGTTTCAGCTTCAGCATCAGTCCTCCCAATGAATATTCAGGGCTGATTTCCTTTAGGATTGACTGGGTCTAGATCTTCAGGGCTGAGTGTATAGTTAATGAACTATCAAGCAAAGCTGGTGTATTACTTCAGTTAAACAACTCATTAGATGAGTTAAAAAAAAAACAAAAAAGACCAGGAGATGGAAAAATTCTGTAAAGATGGAATCTCTCACTTTTTAATTCTTTGCATCTTTAAAAAAATCCACACAGTTGGGCCAATAAAAGATTCGAGAATGTTCAGTAGAAGTGCCAGCTACAAACTGACACCTGCCATGGACATTTGACATCTACTTCAACAAGGAATAAATCAGGTGCTTCTGTGACTGCTTACTTTCAGTACCCCTCAAAGGAGTTTAAGGTGGAGAGCTGAAATGAGGCACTCTGTGCTCTGGAAAAAACTGGCAAGACAAGTC
>NW_011390401.1:0-575 GCF_000754665.1 Bison bison bison
CCCCTGTTAAAATTTAAAGAGCTCCAGGTTGTTTCACAAAGGGCAATATTTGTACCTGCCTCTGATATTAAACAGGAGGTTTTTAGACAGACAGGGTGAGGATACAGGGTTATGAATATTCCTAGCATATTTGGGGAAGCAGCCAGATGTGATTGGAAAGAACACATTAAGTAGTTGTGTCCTATTAGCAGTGATACCTTATTAACAACCCCATGACTAGAAAAGAGAAACTGGAGGGGGAAAGACATTTACATTTACATTTGTAAATGTTGGAATGTGGAGAAATTTCTGAGGTAGACTAATCTTGGCATGATTTATTGGGTCACAGTTATCAGAGCAGGTGCTTTCTGGGGCTAAAATAATAAGTTGAGATGAGATTTTTATTTTTATGAAGAGAATTATGCCATTAAAGGCATAATCTTTTGTTAAGTGACAGGTCTGTGAAAGGTTTGAGTTCTTAGAATTTGGGGAAATAAGCAATTCTGTTGCTACTTATCCTACAGATCTTTTCCAATAAGATACGCTTACAGAAAGTAGAGAAAAGAAATTGAAGTGGGGGAATCGCCATTGAAAAT
>NW_011390402.1:0-602 GCF_000754665.1 Bison bison bison
ACCTATGCACCTTTGGGTAACTTTTTTTTTTGACAAAGAAAACAAGAATATAGAATGGGACAAAGATAGCCTCTTCAGTAAGTGATGCTGGGAAAACTGGACAGCTGTGAGCAAAAGAATGAAATTAGAACACCTACTAATGCCATACACAAAGATAAATTCAAAATGGATTAAAGACCTAAATCTAAAACCAGAAACTATAAAACTCTTAGTGGAAAACATAGGCAGAACACCTGACGACATAAATCAAAGCACGATCTTCTATGACCCACCCCCTAGACTAATGGAAATAAAGCAAAAATAAATCTCAATTACAGGAGAAAAACTATTAAAAATTCCAACATATGGAGGCTGAACAACACGCTGCTGAATAACCAACAAATCACAGAAGAAATCAAAAAAGAAATCAAAATTTGCATAGAAATGAATGAAAAAGAGAACACAACAACCCAAAACCTGTGGGACACGGTAAAAGCAGTCCTAAGGGGAAAGTTCATAGCAATACAGGCACACCTCAAGAAACAAGAAAAAAGTCAAATAAATAACCTAACTCTACACCTAAAGCAACTAGAAAAGGAAGAAATGAAGAACCCCAGGGTTAG
>NW_011390403.1:0-632 GCF_000754665.1 Bison bison bison
AGAGTTTTAGCCACTGGATCATTGGGAAAGTCCCCTCAACATATGGATTTTGTAGGACACAATGAAGCCCAAAACAGGGTTGATGGTTGGGTGATGTGCCTGGATACACATTGTGGTGTAGCATCATGTTGCATCCTACCTGCTCCTTAGAAATATCTGAGACCCTTAGTAACGTTGACTCCCTGGTCCCATTCCTGGAGATACTTATTCTGTGGGTATGGAGTAAGATCGGCAAAATCAACCAGAACTTTTCAAAATCAATCAGTACTTTTCAAAAGCTCTCTAGTACTCACTGTTTAATATGGACACCTTAAGCAGCCTGGGCAACACCTGGAGTTTGTGAGAAACTCAAGACTCTCAGGCCCCACTCACAACTGTTGGATAAGAACATGTTTTTGCACAAGACATGTAGGGAATTCCTTAGATTCACTGAGGGTTATAAAGCACAGCCCAGGAGATTTGCAAGTGTGGCTCAAACTGAGAAGTCTGGATCCAGATCTCTGAGCTTTGCTTATACCCTAACTTCCTTTAGTATGAAAGACATCCAGAAGCCCCAAGACAGGGTGTGGAGGTCCTAGAATCTCTGAAGAGTGGTGGGGAGGATGAAGCTCCCAGCTCAAGCTACAACATCT
>NW_011390404.1:0-907 GCF_000754665.1 Bison bison bison
CCCTGGGTCTCTAGAGACAGGAACTAACAGTAGGGGTAGGGTCACTCCAGGGCATTGCTGATTTGCTCCATAGTAGAGACAACCTACTCCTCTCACTGGTCAGTAGCATCTTTTTCCAGTCTATTTGTGTTCCTCTGTTCACTGTGGGTGCTGCTGTAACAAACAGATTGAGCTTATTAGACGGTTCTCATTTAAAATTAATCTAACTTTGACCTTCTCAGCATCAAAGTTCTGGTCTTTATTCTTCTAAGCACCAAAGTTCTGGTCTTTATTATTATGATTTACTTAAAAAAAAAGCCTTATCTTACTTGAGATAAATGCTCCAAGTGGTGTTATCAGAATGTCTTCATCTCCTGGTATTGATTAGCCAGTATGTAGCAGGGCTCTGGTAACTGGATCTGAGGACTTGTTTTTGCATTTTTTATCCTCTCAGCTTTGAATGTGTTCAGTTACTACTCAGTTCGTGGTTTGGGAGGAAATATAATTAAGACAGTTAGCTAGCTATTCAATTTAAAAACACACAACCCATGTGATGTGTCATCATCTTATAATCAGTAATCCCATGTGGGGAAAACTATTTCCACTCCTTGCATGTAAAAAATAATTTAACCTTTGATGTTAAAACACGTGACATAACACAGAAAGCATCTGCAATGAATGAAAGATACTTTCAATAAAACATAATTTACACACAAAAAAGAAAGCCTCACCATAGTAGGAAGCAGCAGGAAGATGGACTGGACAGGAGTGTACAATAGGAGGACTCCTCTGGTGGCTTTGAGGAAGCTCACAGGTTGCTCAGTGGTAAAGAATCTGCCTATTGTGTAGGAGATGCAGGTTCGATCCCTGGGTGAAGAAGATCCCTTGGAGGAGGAAATGGCAACTCACTCCAGTGTTCTTGCCTGGG
>NW_011390405.1:0-536 GCF_000754665.1 Bison bison bison
TTCTCCAAGCCAGGCTTCAGCAATACATGAACCATGAACTTCCAGATGTTCAAGCTGGTTTTGGAAAAAGCAGAGGAACCAGAGATCAAATTGCCAACATCCGCTGGATGATCGAAAAAGCAAGAGAGTTCCAGAAAAAACATCTATTTCTGCTTTATTGACTATGCCAAAGCCTTTGACTGTGTGGATCACAATAAACTGTGGAAAATTCTGAAAGAGATGGAAATACCAGACCACCTGACCTGCCTCTTGAGAAACAGATTGGTTCCAAATAGGAAAAGGAGCATGTCAAGGCTGTATATTGTCACCCTGCTTATTTACCTTATATGCAGAATACATCATGAGAAACGCTGGCCTGGAAGAAGCACAAGCTGGAATCAAGATTGCTGGGAGAGATATCAATAACCTCAGATATGCAGGTGACACCACTCTTATGGCAGAAATTGAAGAGGAACTGAAGAGCCTCTTGATGAAAGTGAAAGAGGAGAGTGAAAAAGTTCGTTTAAAGCTATACATCAAGTATTTACTAAATATCT
>NW_011390406.1:0-551 GCF_000754665.1 Bison bison bison
ACCAGGCTGGATAAATCCCTTAGACTTCCTGGGGACCTCGCTGAAGGCACTAGGCTGCTTTGGAAAACCGCGTGGGTCTGAGCTTTATGCGAAGGGGTAAAGTGGTAAAGGCCTTGACCCCAATGGTGAGGCCTTTCTGCAACTGCCAGGTAAGGGGGCTCTGAGACTGTGCCAACAGAGAGGGTGGAATACATGGATCCCTGCTCCATCCTGTGCCATGGAGCCCCAGTTCCTTAACCTGTGGTCCACACCCCTCCACTCCACTCACTGGATGCCGATCAATGGCGACCCAGGAGCCCACTAAATATGCGTTCCCAGCCACAATGGCGACCCCCAAGACCCACAGCCTAGGAGCTCAGAGGAGGTGCGCTCAGCCCCCTACGCGCACCCTGCCTCCAACGTGGGCCAGGTGTGCTCCGCCCATACGCCCACTTCCAAGAGAGGCCCGCAAGCCTGCTATTGCTGCGGGGTGAAATCCATCCAGGAGCAAATCCACCCCACCAAGGTAACCCAAGCTTTTTATCAGCTGTGAAGTCGTTCAGTCGTGTCCA
>NW_011390407.1:0-613 GCF_000754665.1 Bison bison bison
AGAAAGAAAGAAAGAAAAAAAAGTTTTCATTGTTTCCCTAAAATTCAAATGTAACTGGGATTCCTGTATTTCTGTTTGGTAAATCCAGCCACCTAAAAGTCATGATTAGAACAGATTCCTTCTTTAGCTAAAAAAGAGTACATCAGTGGTGAATGAACATAGCTCTCTCCCATCAGGGCCAGAGTTACGATCACGGGAGGATGATGTGTCATCAGGTGGCCAGTGCAGTTCGGAAGTGCAAAGGTGCATCTTCCTTGGCCCAGCACAGAAGACAAAGTACTGGCAATCCCACAAAAGAGTAGGAGATAAAGGCAGAGGAGATGAAGGCAGAGGGAGAAAACGTGGCCAGTTCAGGAAGCAGAAGAAGGTGATGGTGCCCAGGAGGTCACAGGCCAGACTGCTGGGGAGCCTCACAGTTCAAGGTGTGAAGCGTTCTTCCCAGGGTCCAGTGGTGGCCACACCTGCAGGAAGGTGCACAGCTAAGCAGTAGGGGGTCACTGAAGCCCAGTGGCTACTCTGCTCCACCCTTGTTTCTTTTCCATGAAGTTTACAAAATATCTGTACATCCTGTACTCCCATGAACCTTGTACAAGACCTTGATCTTAATGCAGCA
>NW_011390408.1:0-597 GCF_000754665.1 Bison bison bison
CAGAGAAAAGAAAGATAATCATTGATTTAAACTTGCTGTCTTAAAAAATTCAAAGTGCATTTTGAAAATGGATGAAAACTTATAGGATTATGGTCAAAATTTGGAAACTGTCTATCACAGTACTATGTGCTACAAGATTTCATTACATTCCAAATTTTCTTATAACAAATCCTAAATACTATCAACTGATCACACCAATTAACAAGTTTATTTTCTATGTTAGTTTCCTATTTATGAGTGACAAATTATCAAGAACTTTTGTGATGGAACAACATCTGTTTATATCACAGGTTCTGTAAGTCAGAAATCAGCACACAGTTAAGCTGAACTCACAACGTTGCAGTCAAGGAGGCAACTAAGACTGTCTGGGGCATGGGGTCCTCTTCCAGACTCAGTGGTTGCTGGTAGAATTCATTTCCTTGTGGCTGTAGCACTCATGGCAACTTGTTTCCTCAAGACAAGGAGGATGTCTCTGATCCCAGGAAAAGTTTAAGCCTTTTTTTAAAGAGCTCACTTGATTAGATTAGGCCCACCTAGGACAATCTCCTTTTGATTCATTCAAGGTCATACTGATTAGAGACTTTAATTACACCTGCA
>NW_011390409.1:0-596 GCF_000754665.1 Bison bison bison
AAGTTTCAGGGAAATTATAATGTTGGCAGACTGGAAACAGCAACAACAAAAATGCTGCAGGAAATTCTACTGATGTTACTTTTGGAAAACAGGATTTTTAATAGCTATTTCCTCATCAATTCTTAAAAGAATATAAATGAGACTGAAATGAATGTGAGCTTCAGCAAATCATAATAGAGACATGGCCAGTCCTGGGATCCTTCACAAAAACTCAAACCCCAGGAATGTCTGCTTTGAAAACATGCCATACACACATTTAGTGCAGTCACCACCTGCCTATTCAAGCGGGGAGGCTGGCCAAATATGAAATCTTCCTTACAAGTGGATGAACTTGGCATTATGCCTAACTAGGCAAATAAATCAGTTTCAAAATGGAGAAAGGATTTAATTCAGTCAAGCAAATTAAAAACAAAGATATGTGACAGCAAGGACACATATTGTTTCAATTTGTTTCCTCTCTTACTTGGCTTGTATTTCTAGACACAGGGAGTTCACTAATGGACATTCCCTTTGATTCTGATAGTTAAAAGTAAAGCAAAGTGACACGACACACGAGGAGGGAGGAGGGTTAAGGATGGGGAACACGTGTATACCTG
>NW_011390410.1:0-412 GCF_000754665.1 Bison bison bison
CAGCTCAGTGCACGGGAGCCCTTCTGCTGAGCACAGCAGAGCAGCGCCGTCCCCCTGGGGTTGGTGACCTGGGTGTGCTGCTCGCCTGCTCTGTGGCCTGCTTTGCCCTCCTGTTCAGCGAGGACACGGCACTGCCCTTCCTAGCCACATGTTGCACCAGTGGGGCAGCTCCCATCCTGGGGGAGGGCAGCCAGGTGCAGACCCAGAGGCCTTCCTCACGAGGAGGCCCGGGGAAAGGTGCTGGCCTGGGCCCTGACTCTGAGGCAGGTGTTTGTCTCCACTGAGTCCATAGTCAACCCAGGTGTGTCACTTCCCTGCTCTGTTCGTTGCTGTTTTCTGATTTTTATAAATGCTTATTTTAACTTGAATTTGAGATTGATCCCTGTTCAGTTCCATGTGGATAATTTCTAGC
>NW_011390410.1:3807-4109 GCF_000754665.1 Bison bison bison
GCAGCGTGGTGCAGACTGGTCTGATCAGAGCCTGGACACTTAACCATGGTGCTGTCCAGCCCGCTTTCCTCCAGAGGCTCTCATGTCCATCACGGCATCCCTGATGGAGGGAGCATCAGGAGGGAGCTCTCTGCCTCTCCCCTCGGGTCACTTGGATGAGCCCCTGTTTGTTGGAGTCCAGTGCCCCAAGGGCTGGCCTTCCTTGTCCCTCTCCTGCTCCCAGCCCACTGACCGAGCACTCCTGGGCCTTCCCGCAGGACTGGGGTGCCTGTGCTCCAGTTCAGGCAGCTCAGTGCACGGGA
>NW_011390411.1:0-551 GCF_000754665.1 Bison bison bison
TCTGTCCCAGTTTGCATTGATTTTTACAAATTATTTCTTTTATATTTGATAAATTAATTAAAAATTACATTTGTCATATTTTTACACCTTATCATATTTTCTTCTGAACTTTGGACCTCAGCAATAAGATTGAGGCACTATAATACAAAATATGTTAAATATCAACCATGTAATTTGTATTTTGGTATATTCAATAAAAATTCTTAATTATTATGGACATGAATTATTTTAAAAGTGCATAATTATTTTGAAGAAAGTACTGTAGAACTAAATTCATATACTTTTGATAAATTTCAAATGAGCAAATAATTATATATATGAAAGTTACAAGAAATATTCATCAAAATGTTTTCAGGGGAATTATTGTTCCTGATTATGTTATTAAAAACATCTTTAGATAAAGAGATTAGGCTATGCACATTGAGGGATTGTCAATATATGAAGTAACTATGAAGAAGTCAACATCTTTATTTGAAAAACAGAAAAACTATTAAAGTAATATGTGATTAAATTTATCACATAAATTAACATAGATAATACCCATCACTTCA
>NW_011390412.1:0-525 GCF_000754665.1 Bison bison bison
GATATCAGTGCATGATCAGCCACGTGATCACTGACGGCACAGTCACGTGATCAGCGCTTCTCAGTCACGTGATCACCGTATGATAAACACGTGATCAGTGAAGGACTAGCCACGTGATCACTGCATGCGCAATCAGGTGGTCAGTTCCTGATCAGCCACGTGATCAGTGCGTGCACAGTCCCATGATCAGCATCTGTCAGTCACTGATCATCGCATGATAAACACGTGATCACTGCCCGATCAGCCACGTCATCAGTGCATGCGCAGTCAAGTGATCCCTGCATGATAGCCAAGGGATCAGTGCGTGCACAGTCCCATAATCAGCGCCTGTCAGTCATTGATCATTGCCTGAGAAACACGTGATCAGTGCATGATGAGCCGTGTGATCAGTGCCTGATCAGCCTCGTCATCATTGCATGCGCAGTCACGTGATCCGAGCATGATAGCCACGTGATCAGTGCATGCTCAGTCACGTGATCTGTACTTGATCAGCCACGTGATCAGTGCCTGCAGAGTCACGTGATC
>NW_011390413.1:0-512 GCF_000754665.1 Bison bison bison
ACCACAACTACAAGCAGAGATGGAGAAGCGGCACAGACACTCTCTTCCACCAGCAGCAGGTGGGGGCTGGACTGGGAGGTACAGGCTGCATCATCGGTCCTTACGGTAAGGACCAGGCCTGAATGCCCTGAGGACAATCTGAGGAAGCCAATGTGAGATAGCAACCTAAACTGTGGGATTGCTAGAGAGATGAAAAACAAGAAATAAACCTTTCCTGTGAAAGGCTCTAATGCTACACGATGACCCCTGGTGTGCTCACAGAACAAAGGATTGAGCGAATACCAAATGAGAGCAAGCCAGCTGCCATTTAGGGCCCTCCCTCCCCAGTGCCAGAGAGGCAGCTGTGTCACCGCCATAGCCGGAAGGCAAGGGACTGCTGCAATCTTGGCCCCAGAGACTGCATCTTCTATCAAACTGTGAGCAGGCTCCCAGTTGCTAATCATGTCTTCCTGGGATACTGGACAGTTCACATCTGCCAGGAGTGTCACAACCTGAGATCAGCTCCCCAGAGG
>NW_011390414.1:0-637 GCF_000754665.1 Bison bison bison
CCATGGCATCTCAGAGTCAGAAATAACTAAGCACACACACACACACACACACACACATAAAAAAAAGGAAGAGTATTGAAGAAATAATTGAAGGTGATACAAAATATTTAGTTTATCTAAAAAATAACTGTTTAAAGTAATAATAGTAGCAATGTATTGGGTGATTATAACATATACATAAGTGAAATATATGACAGAAAATGTCACAAAGGTCAGGAAAATTGGTAATACACTATTATAATGCATTTCACTACTGTAAAGCAGAATAGTGTCATTTGGAGGTAGACTTATATTAGTTCAAAACTGTGCATTATGAACACAGGTGAAACTACTAAAATATTTTTTTTTAAGAAATGTAATTTAAATATATGTTAAGAGAAGAGAGAAAATAAAGTTATATAATATGATCAACATATTGGAGAAGGTAGTTTCTAGCAACAAATGAAAACTGTTATAAACATCGTAAATGTTAATTCAATTGTATCAGTCATCACTTTAAATAATAGTGGTCTGAACACATCAGTTAAAAGACAGAGATTGTCAGAATGACAAAAAAACAAAAAAACAAAAATAAAACTGCGTTTTGTCTCTAAGAAACCCATTTTAGATATGAAGACTCTGATGTGTTGAAAGTAAA
>NW_011390415.1:0-542 GCF_000754665.1 Bison bison bison
TACTCAATCATGTCCAACTCTGTGACCCCATGGACCATAGCCCACCAGACTCCTCTGTCCATGGCATTTTCCAGGCAAGAATATTCAAATGGGTTGCTGCTTTCTACTCCCGGAGGTCTTCCTGACCCAGGGATCAAACCCGAGTCTCTTGCATTTCCTGCATTGATAGCTTCATTCTTTACCACTATACCACCTGGGTATCCCTTTGTATTTTACAGCAAATTGCCTTATGGCCATTTAGCTGTGCAGTAAAACTACATGCAGGAAAACTTCTTGCAACACAGATGTTTTTAACAAAAATACTAGACACGTTTCCAGGCCATATCTATATCTATTTATATGTATTATATGTATATCTACATCTATCATCATATAACCCCCTTATTCATAAAATTAGTCAATACAATAAAACCATTGCTCTATATTTGAAATTTTTCATTTTGGGAAATTAAAGCTTGTTACAGATGCATCGTTTAGTTTCATCATTTATGACCCACCTAGGTTCAGACTCAACTTGTTGGCCATATTTAGATGTGCTTCCA
>NW_011390416.1:0-526 GCF_000754665.1 Bison bison bison
ACAAACCCTGCTCAGCTGACACTCTGTGACAGGAAGCCCCACCCTTTGGTCTCAACTGAACTAAAAACAGATTAAAGAGGGGTGAGAGTGGAGGAAAAAGGTGACATTCAATGTTTTATACATAATTTTGAACTTGTGAAATGGACGTTCATATTTTCTCCTGATATATATTAATAAATAAATCTTAGGCAATAAAAGTGGAAAAAAGTCAGAAAAAGCTGATATCTATACTTCAAAATTTTCCATCTAATCTTTTATGAGTCCCTGTTTGATCCAGGGGACTTTCCTGAGAGCTATGGATAAAGATAATGACATAGATAAAGATAATAACAATCAATACAAATATAGATATTTTGCATTATGGTCATAAATGGCTAGTGCTTGAATCAGGAATAAGGCAGAGCTATTAACTGAAAGGAATATTCATCAAAAAGCATGCTTCTTATATGACCGATAATGATTTAGCTTTCCTTCACACAAAATTATTCTCTGTTATTACTAACCCCCATTTGAAAGAGTTTTCCAG
>NW_011390417.1:0-588 GCF_000754665.1 Bison bison bison
GCTGCAAAGAGATGGTAGGAGGGACATAATCACGATAAACTTAAATAATATACCTAACAGCTGGATGATCTACAAATTGGAGAATGATAATACCAAAGAAGTTCTCTCACTGTTGTGAAGTTTCTGAACCCCACAACAGGCTTCCCAGCCTAGGAATCTGGCAAAGGGACTAGGAATCCCAAGTGAATCTAACTTTGAAGCGTGTTGGGATTTGATTGTAGGACTTTCACAGGACTGGGGGAAAGAGAGACTCCATTCTTAGAGAGCACAAACAAAATCTTATGTGAAAAAGGACCCAGGGAAAAGGAGTATCACAATGATCCCACAGGAGAATGAAACAAACATGCCTGCAATTTTTGGAGGGTCTCCTGCAGACGCCTGGGTCAGCAGTGGCTCACTTCAGGGACGGTAGCACTGGCAGAAGCAGTCCAGGAAGGTGCCCCTTAGCAGGAGTCTTTTTAAACACCACCATTAGCCCTACCATTGAAACTGCAGACTCCAGGGTTTGGTTTCCTCAGGCCAAAAAAATAACAGGAAGAGAGCACAGACTCACACAGAAAACTGGATTAAAGTTTTACTGAACACAGC
>NW_011390418.1:0-541 GCF_000754665.1 Bison bison bison
CAGAATTTGGGGTCGTTGGAGCACACCCGCCACCCCAGACGCCGTGGATGCTTAGGATGACCTTTGACCCCAGGTCAGAGGTGGGCATTTGTGAAACCAAAGGCCAGTGTGCCTCTGAGTCAGGCGCTAGGGGACAATAAAGCTTTTGTGCGGATGGAGTGAATGGAGGACCAGTGGGGTGGGAGGTGTATGACAAGGCTGCCCTGCAGGGTCTGCAGCAAAGGCCTGAGAGCAGTTTGGAGAAGGGCTCTGGGAGGCTGGGCCCCAGCACAGCAGAGCAGGTGCTGGAACAGCACCTCCCTAGCTCGGTTGGTAGTCAGCGATGCTGGTCCAGGAGTCGGGCCAGCCTGGCGTCGGGGGGGATTCGTGCCACACCCCCTGCACCCCCAAAGGTGTCAGGAGCTGAGATGGTGCCCGTGAGGCCCTCAGTGTTTCCTGGGCTGTAGGTTCGCTCATGCTGTCCTGAGACGGCGTCTGTGCCCTGACCCCTCACCTGGTGACCCTGAGGCTCCCAGGTCCCTCAGGTCACCTTTCCCAGGCG
>NW_011390419.1:0-673 GCF_000754665.1 Bison bison bison
TTTGCTTTTCACTTCTTTTCTTTTCACAGCTATTTGTAAGGCCTCCCCAGACAGCCATTTTGCTTTTTGCATTTCTTTTCCATGGGGATGGTCTTGAAACCAAATCAAATTTCAAGATATTTAAATGATGCATAATGATGGTTTGATATACATATACATGTTGAAAGGATTCTTTCTATCAAGCTAATTAACACACTTATTAACTTATATGTTTAAATTTCTGTGACATTTAGGTTCCACTCTCTTAGCACATTTCAACTATAAAATATAGTGTTATCAGTTATCAGTTCAGTTCAGTTCAGTCGCTCAGTCGTGTCCGACTCCTTGAGACCCCATGAATAGCAGCACACCAGGCTTCCCTGTCCATCACCAAATCCTGGAGTTCACTCAAACTCACGACCATCTAGTCGGCAATGTCATACAGCCATCTCATCCTCTGTCGTCCCCTTTTCCTCCTGCCCCCAATCCCTCCCAGCATCAGGGTCTTTTCCAATAAGTCAACTCTCTGCATGAATTGGCCAAAGTATTGGAGTTTCAACTTTAGTATCATTCCTTCAGAAGAAATCCCAGGGCTGATCTCCTTCAGAATGGACTGGTTGGATCTCCTTGCAGTCCAAGGGACTCTCAAGAGTCTTCTCCAACACCACAGTTCAAAGCATCAATTCTTGATATA